>NC_057808.1:267682152-267702203 GCF_018294505.1 Triticum aestivum
ATATGTAAACTATATGCATCGCCAATGTAGAGCCCAAGGTAATTAAACTTTCTTTTGTTGGAAAAAACAGGAACCGGCTACATTTAAGTCGCCTGAAAATCTATTTTGGGCAAGTAGATTTTCTAAGCCATTAGATTAAAGATCCAATGTCCAACGCCCGACGCCATCCTCCCTGGAATCGTCAGAGGGAAAAAACAGAAAAATTGAGCGGAAACTGGCAGGGTTCCGGGGCAAGCACCCGGCTGGCAGCACGATTGTTTTTTTTTTCAAGAAAACTTCGGATCTATTCATCTCCAATGATGGCAGTACAACGAACACCAGAAATAATAAAAATTACATCCAGATTTGTAGACCAACTAGCAACGACTACAAGCACTGAAGCGAGCCGAAGGCGCGACGCCGTCATCGTCCCTCCCTCGCCGGAGCCGGGCAAAACTTGTTATAGTAGACAGTCATGAAGTCGTCGTGCTAAGGCTTCAAAGGACCAGCGCATCAGAATAGCAACCGCCGCTGATGAGGTGTATCGTAGGTCGAATGATCTAGCCTGAAAACAGACGAACGACAACCAAATCTGAGCAGATCCACCAAAAATAGATCCGCGGGAGATTGTTTTGTGATACACAAACTCATCTGATTATCTGCATGTGTTTAGTTCATAATCAGTATTGGGTGGGGTCCGTGCTTGCGACTTTTGGTTTTTGGCAAAGCTGATGCATGCTCCGCCCATCACACATTCGGTCAAATTAAGTTTCGTTCACATGTTTGTGTTCGTTGCAGCAAGAACTTTGAAACAAGATCACTCTTCAATACATTATGACAACTTTATTTTTTTAGTAAGTTCCATATATAAAGACCTGATAGTTGTAATATTAAGTTTTTATCAACTTTCATCAAGTTTTACCAAGTTTCATGTGCTCTTGGGGTTTAGGGTTTAGGGCTTTGGACTTATGGAATATGTTTTAGTTTCTGAAGCTTAGTGAATTTATCGTTCGTTCTTATCTAGTTTTAGTAGTTGAAACTTGGTGAAGGTTTTTAAAACTTGTCAAAAGTATTCAAAGTGGTCTTGTTTCAAAGCCCTGGTCACAAAGAACATGAATATGCAAAAAAAAAAGGACTTCCGGCTCAGAAGTTATAGTAGATGCAAATTTGGAAGTTGGAAGAAACATGGGAAATGGAATGGTTGGAGCTGCCAAAAGTTGCACACACGGAGCCATCTAAGGTAATTAAGCGCTAAAGCACATACAAAGACCAAACAAATTTCCGAATCTTGATGCAATCATGTGGCCTAAAATCCATGTGCCCCAACCCGTGCGTGCCACTAATCATCGTTAGAATTTTTAGTGTCAATCATCACTTGCACATACAAATGGATAGAGAAAGAGGGGTTGCACAGTAAATTTGTATTTCCCATGGAAACTTTCTGTGTGCTTTGAACAAATGTCTTTTTTATCTGTTGAACAAACGTTTATTTCCCCCCAAAGAAGACTAGTAGAACTCTCAGTATATCACTGATGTATGTGGTGTTCCTTTTTTTTGCGGGAATGTATGTGCTTTTTTTTTGAGGGTGTGGAAAATGTATACACACGACTAGGAGTTACAGTACAATTACACGACCTTTGGGAACATTGATTTTAAAGGGGCCCCACAATTTACATATACATTGTATAGATAATATAACTTCGTACCCTATTTTGAATGGCGGTCCAATAATAAGATAAGTGTTTAGTCATCTTATCCTATTTTCGCCGGTTGTGGCAAATCTTTTTGTTTGCAGCTTCGTACTACTACTTAAGACTTCGTTTTGAACCTGGAATATTAATAAGATGGTTGTGTCCATCAAGAGATGCAGAGGCCGGGGGCATTCCTCCCTTTCGGAAAAAAGATAATATAACTTCGGTTCACCTGTTCAAATTTTGTGTAAGTTGCACTAAAAAGGTAAAATTTCGCATAAACATCATCACAATTCAATAATTTGAGTACGGTACAAATATAATTTGCATTGTTAGAGGCATCCCCTAGATCCGTCCCTGTCGGGATACCACGAGCATGACGTATGTTGTGATCAGGCATATGGTGCAGCTCAAGCCATTGTGGGCGCCTGTGAGTCTAGATGATCTTTGATCACATTTAGGCTGGCCCTTCAGTCATTAAGGAAAACTATGGGAATAATAATTTCCAAGCTTTCCATGGAGTCGACATGTGAATTTTTGTGGCATCGTTGAGACCGGCGTACTCATCGAGGAAGTGGAGGTCGATTTCAACGTGCTTAACTAGTGTGTTGGTGCTCAATTGGACTATTCAAGAGTATTAGTCAACATTGGTGTTAGCTTGTGTCGAGAGATTTCTATTTTGTAAGCCGTCTATGAAAGCAAATTAGAGGTGGGTGTTTTTTTCCCTCTACCCAATTAGAGGTGGGCATGGGTATGGATCTTAACACTCAGAACGGCCTTGTGGGAGCCTCTAGTGCCCATTTCTATACTAGTGAGTGGTGACCCAAAATACTACTTTATGAAGAAGGCTTGGATCTATTGATTATATCAACATTACAGACACCCTGAAAAAGAAACAAATGAATGAGGTCCTGGGGGAATGGTTGTTTTCTTCATTTCTACGGGCGTGTGCAGAGAATCTTGTCTCTGGTTTGGTGCGGAGAAATAGTTGGTGCAACTATAAAAAATGTGACCCAAACCAAAACACCTTCCGGCGAGCCCTGGACAGCCTAAGCTCTTGCTCTGTTCTAAGTGTGCCATGCCCATAGCATCTCTACTCCTATAAAAAACTGAGTTAATGATCAGGTTGTGTCCGTCATCCTTGACTTACGACCGTCGGATATGCATCCAACGTACGCGAGACAATCTGTGCGATCTTGCAAAAAAAACGCCCGCCACTCCAGACACATTTGCAGATAACCCCTGTATATCTCGTTCAATCCCATCTCCCCTCCTACCTCATCCAACCATCTTCAAGATACGAACCATGGAGGCAGATCTGGAGCGGTGGCCATTGCAGACGGCTGGCGTCGTCCACCCCCATCGCCTCTCATGCACCCTCCTAGCCCCATAGCTCACCACTACCACCACGACCCAACTCCTCCTCGCTGTCTCCTCCATGCCTTCCTAGTCTCCTCTAATGCTGACCACAGCAAGTACATCGCCAACGCCTCTGTTGCCTTCTCTTCTACCGCAACAATCCGAATGGACACCATCACCACCACCTCCCCCTCATCCTCTTCGTCCCATCCGCCTGTCATCCATCACCTCTGACACTAGCCTATGTGAGTTTTTCATCGGCGTCGTCCGTGCCCCAACGCCCCTCCCGCCCCATGTTGGGGAACGTAGTAATTTCAAAAAAATTCCTACGCACACACAGGATCATGGTGATGCATAGCAACGAGAGGGGAGAGTGTTGTCCAAGTACCCTCGTAGACCGCAAGCGGAAGCGTTAGCACAACGCGATTGATGTAGTCGTACGTCTTCACGATCCGACCGATCAAGTACCGAACGTACGACACCTCCGAGTTCAGAACATGTTCAGCTCGATGACGTCCCTCGAACTCCGATCCAGCCGAGCTTTGAGGGAGAGTTCCATCAGCACGACGGCGTGGTGACGATGATGATGTTCTACCGACGCAGGGCTTCGCCTAAGCACCGCTACGATATTATCGAGGTGGACTATGGTGGAGGGGGGCACCGCACACGGCTAAGAGATCCAAGGGATCAATTGTTGTGTCTAGAGGTGCCCCCTGCCCCCGTATATAAAGGAGTAAGGTGGGAGAGGCGGCCGGCCAGGAGGAGGCGCGCCAGGGAGGAGTCCTACTCCCACCGGGAGTAGGACTCCCGTCTTACCTAGTTGGAGTAGGAGAAGGGGGAAGGAGGAGGGAGAGAGGAAGGAAAGGGGGCGCCGCCCCCCCTCCTTGTCCAATTCGGACTAGAGGGGGAGGGGGCGCGCGGCCTGCCCTGGCCGCCCCTCCTCTTCTCCACTAAGGCCCATCTTGGCCCATTAAACCCCCCTTGGGGGGGGGGGGGTTCCGGCCGGTACTCCGGTAAAATGCCGATTTCACCCGAAACACTTCCGATATCCAAATATACGCTTCCAATATATCAATATTTATGTCTCGACCATTTCGAGACTCCTTGTCATGTCCGTGATCACATCCGGGACTCTGAAATTCCTTCGGTACATCAAAACACATAAACTCATAATATAACCGTCATCGAACTTTAAGCGTGCGGACCCTACGGGTTCGAGAACTATGTAGACATGACCGAGACACGTCTCCGGTCAATAACCAATAGCGGAACCTGGATGCTCATATTGGCTCCTACATATTCTACGAAGATCTTTATCGGTCAACCCGCATAACAACATATGTTGTTCCCTTTGTCATCGGTATGTTGCTTGCCCGAGATTCGATCGTCGGTATCTCAATACCTAGTTCAATCTCGTTACCAGCAAGTGTCTTTACTCGTTCCGTAATACATCATCCCGCAACTAACTCATTAGTTGCAATGCTTGCAAGGCTTATAGTGATGTGTATTACCGAGTGGGCCCAGAGATACCTCTCCGACAATCGGAGTGACAAATCCTAATCTCGAAATACGCCAACCCAACAAGTACCTTCGGAGACACCTGTAGAGCACCTTTATAATCACCCAGTTACGTTGTGACGTTTGGTAGCACACAAAGTGTTCCACCGGTAAATGGGAGTTGCATAATCTCATAGTCATAGGAACATGTATAAGTCATTAAGAAAGCAATAGCAGAATACTAAACGATCGAGTGCTAAGCTAACGAAATGGGTCAAGTCAATCACATCATTCTCCTAATGATGTGATCCCGTTAATCAAATGACAACTCATGTCAATGGCTAGGAAACATAACCATCTTTGATCAACGAGCTAGTCAAGTAGAGGCATACTAGTGACACTCTGTTTGTCTATGTATTCACACAAGTATTATGTTTCCGGTTAATACAATTCTAGCATGAATAATAAACATTTATCATGATATAAGGAAATAAATAATAACTTTATTATTGCCTCTAGGGCATATTTCCTTCAGTCTCCCACTTGCACTAGAGTCAATAATCTAGATTACATAGTAATGATTCTAACACCCATGGAGCCTTGGTGCTAATCATGTTTTGCTCGTGGAAGAGGTTTAGTCAACGGGTCTGCAACATTCAGATCCGTATGTATCTTGCAAATTTCTATGTCTCCCACCTGGACTTGATCCCGGATGGAGTTGAAGCGTCTCTTGATGTGCTTGGTTCTCTTGTGAAATCTGGATTCCTTTGCCAAGGCAATTGCACCAGTATTGTCACAAAAGATTTTCATTGGACCCGATGCACTAGGTATGACACCTAGATCGGATATGAACTCCTTCATCCAGACTCTTCATTTGCTGCTTCCGAAGCAGCTATGTACTTCGCTTCACACATAGATCCCGCCACAACGCTTTGTTTAGAACTGCACCAACTTACAGCTCCACCGTTCAATGTAAATACGTATCCGGTTTGTGATTTAGAATCGTCCGGATCAGTGTCAAAGATTGCATCGACGTAACCATTTACGACTAGCTCTTTGTCACCTCCATAAACGAGAAACATATCCTTAGTCCTTTTCAGGTATTTCAGGATGTTCTTGACCGCTGTCCACTGATCCACTCCTGGATTACTTTGGTACCTCCCTGCTAAACTTATAGCAAGGCATCTGGTACACAGCATTGCATACATGATAGAGCCTATGGCTGAAGTATAGGGAACATCTTTCATCTTTTCTCTATCTTCTGCAGTGGTCGGGCATTGAGTCTTACTCAACTTCACACCTTGTAACACAGGCAAGAACCCTTTCTTTGCTTGATCCATTTTGAACTTCTTCAAAACTTTGTCAAGGTATGTGCTTTGTGGAAGTCCAATTAAGCGTCTTGATCTATCTCTATAGATCTTGATGCCCAATATATAAGCAGCTTCACCGAGGTCCTTCATTGAAAAACTCTTATTCAAGTATCCCTTTATGCTATCCAGAAATTCTATATCATTTCCAATCAGCAATATGTCATCCACATATAATATCAGAAATGCTACAGAGCTCCCACTCACTTTCTTGTAAATACAGGCTTCTCCAAAAGTCTGTATAAAACCATATGCTTTGATCACACTATCAAAGCGTTTATTCCAACTCCGAGAGGCTTGCACCAGTCCATAAATGGATCGCTGGAGCTTGCACACTTTGTTAGTTCCCTTTGGATCGACAAAACCTTCCGGTTGCATCATATACAACTCTTCTTCCAAAAATCCATTCAGGAATGCAGTTTTGACATCCATTTGCCAAATTTCATAATCATAAAATGCGGCAATTGCTAACATGATTCGGACAGACTTAAGCATCGCTACGGGTGAGAAAGTCTCATCGTAGTCAATCCCTTGAACTTGTCGAAAACCTTTTTCAACAAGTCGAGCTTTATAGACAGTAACATTACCGTCAGCGTCAGTCTTCTTCTTGAACATCCATTTATTCTCAATGGCTTGCCGATCATCGGGCAAGTCAACCAAAGTCCATACTTTGTTCTCATACATGGATCCCATCTCAAATTTCATGGCCTCAAGCCATTTCGCGGAATCTGGGCTCACCATTGCTTCTTCATAGTTCGTAGGTTCGTCATGGTCTAGTAACATAACCTCCAGAACAGGATTACCGTACCACTCTAGTGCGGATCTTACTACGGTTGACCTACGAGGTTCAGTAACAACTTGATCTGAAGTTTCATGATTATCATCATTAACTTCCTCACTAATTGGTGTAGGTGTCACAGGAACCGGTTTCTGTGATGAACTACTTTCCAATAAGGGAGCAGGTACAATTACCTCATCAAGTTCTACTTTCCTCCCACTCACTTGTTTCGAGAGAAACTCCTTCTCTAGAAAGGATCCAAATTTAGTAACAAAAGTCTTGCCTTCAGATCTGTGATAGAAGGTGTACCCAACAGTTTCCCTTGGGTATCCTATGAAGACACATTTCTCCGTTTTGGGTTCGAGCTTATCAGGTTGAAGCTTTTTCACATAAGCATCGCAGCCCCAAACTTTAAGAAACGACAACTTTGGTTTCTTGCCAAACCACAGTTCATAAGGCGTCGTCTCAACGGATTTCGATGGTGCCCTATTTAACGTGAATGCAGCCGTCTCTAAAGCATAACCCCAAAATGATAGCGGTAAATCAGTAAGAGACATCATAGATCGCACCATATCTAGTAAAGTACGATTACGATGTTCGGACACACCATTACAATGTGGTGTTCCGGGTGGCGTGAGTTGCGAAACTATTCCGCATTGTTTCAAATGAAGACCAAACTCGTAACTCAAATATTCTCCTCCACGATCAGATCGTAGAAACTTTATTTTCTTGTTACGATGACTTTCAACTTCACTCTTAAATTCTTAGAACTTTTCAAATGTTTCAGACTTATGTTTCATTAAGTAGATATACCCATATCTGCTTAAATCATCTGTGAAGGTGAGAAAATAACGATACCCGCCGCGAGCCTCAACATTCATCGGACCACATACATCTGTGTGTATGATTTCCAATAAATCTGTTGCTTGCTCCATAGTTCCGGAGAACGGCGTTTTAGTCATCTTGCCCATCAGGCACGGTTCGCAAGTACCAAGTGATTCATAATCAAGTGGTTCCAAAAGTCCATCAGTATGAAGTTTCTTCATGCGCTTTATGCCAATATGACCTAAACGGCAGTGCCATATATAAGTTGCACTATCATTATAACCTCTGCATCTTTTGGCTTCAATATTATGAATATGTGTATCACTACTATCGAGATTCAACAAAAATAGACCACTCTTCAAGGGTGCATGACCATAAAAGATATTACTCATATAAATAGAACAACCATTATTCTCTGATTTAAATGAATAACCGTCTTGCATCAAACAAGATCCAGATATAATGTTCATGCTCAACGCTGGCACCCAATAACAATTATTCAGGTCTAAAACTAATCCCGAAGGTAGATTTAGAGGTAGAGTGCCGACCGCGATCACATTGACTTTGGAACCATTTCCCATGCGCATCGTCACCTCATCCTTAGCCAATCTTCGCTTAATCCATAGTCCCTGTTTCGAGTTGCAAATATTAGCAACAGAACCAGTATCAAATACCCAGGTGCTACTGCGAGCATTAGTAAGGTACACATCAATAACATGTATATCACATATACCTTTGTTCACCTTGCCATCCTTCTTATCCGCCAAATACTTGGGGCAGTTCCGCTTCCAGTGACCAGTCTGTTTGCAGTAGAAGCACTCAGTCTCAGGCTTAGGTCCAGACTTGGGTTTCTTCTCCTGAGCAGCAACTTGTTTGTTGTTGTTCTTGAAGTTCCCCTTCTTCTTCCCTTTGCCCTTTTTCTTGAAACTGGTGGTCTTGTTGACCATCAACACTTGATGCTCCTTCTTGATTTCTACCTCCGCAGCCTTTAGCATTGCGAAGAGCTCGGGAATCGTCTTATCCATCCCTTGCATGTTATAGTTCATCATGAAGCTCTTGTAGCTTGGTGGCTGTGATTGAAGAATTCTGTCAATGACGCTATCATCCGGAAGATTAACTCCCAGTTGAATCAAGTGACTGTTATACCCAGACATTCTGAGTATATGCTCACTGACAGAACTATTCTCCTCCATTTTACAGATGTAGAACTTATTGGAGACTTCATATCTCTCAATCCGGGCATTTGCTTGAAATATTAACTTCAACTCCTGGAACATCTCATATGCTCCATGACGTTCAAAACGTCGTTGAAGTCCCGGTTCTAAGCCGTAAAGCATGGCACACTGAACTATCGAGTAGTCATCAGCTTTGCTCTGCCAGACGTTCTTAACGTCGTCAGTTGCATCTGCAGCAGGCCTGGCACACAGCGGTGCTTTCAGGACGTAATTCTTCTGTGCAGCAATGAGGATAATCCTCAAGTTACAGACCCAGTCCGTGTAATTGCTACCATCATCTTTCAACTTTGCTTTCTCAAGGAACGCATTAAAATTCAACGAAACAACAGCACGGGCCATCTATCTACAATCAACATAGACAAGCAAAATACTATCAGGTAATAAGTTCATGATAAATTTAAGTTCAATTAATCATATTACTTAAGAACTCCCACTTAGATAGACATCCCTCTAATCCTCTAAGTGATCACGTGATCCAAATCAACTAAACCATGTACGATCATCACATGAGATGGAGTAGTTTCAATGGTGAACATCACTATGTTGATCATATCTACTATATGATTCACGCTCGACCTTTCGGTCTCCGTGTTCCGAGGCCATATCTGCATATGCTAGGCTCGTCAAGTTTAACCTGAGTATTTCGTGTGTGCAACTGTTTTGCACCCATTGTATTTGAACGTAGAGCCTATCACACCCGATCATCCCGTGGTGTCTCAGCACGAAGAACTTTCGCAACGGTGCATACTCAGGGAGAACACTTATACCTTGATAATTTAGTGAGAGATCATCTTATAATGCTACCGTCAATCAAAGCAAGATAAGATGCATAAAAGATAAACATCACATGCAATCAATATAAGTGATATGATATGGCCATCATCATCTTGTGCTTGTGATCTCCATCTCCAAAGCACCTTCATGATCACCATCGTCACCGGCGCGACACCTTGATCTCCATCGTAGCATCGTTGTCGTCTCGCCAACTTATGCTTCTACGACTATCGCTACCGCTTAGTGATAAAGTAAAGAATTACAGGGCGATTGCATTGCATACAATAAAGCGACAACCATATGGCTCCTGCCAGTTGCCGATAACTCGGTTACAAAACATGATCATCTCATACAATAAAATATAGCATCATGTATTGCCCATATCACATCACAACATGCCCTACAAAAACAAGTTAGACGTCCTCTACTTTGTTGTTGCAAGTTTTACGTGGCTGCTACGGGCTGAGCAAGAACCGTTCTTACCTACGCATCAAAACCACAACGATAGTTCGTCAAGTTAGTGTTGTTTTAACCTTCTCAAGGACCGGGCGTAGCCACACTCGGTTCAACTAAAGTTGGAGAAACTGACACCCGCCAGCCACCTGTGTGTAAAGCACGTCGGTAGAACCAGTCTCGCGTAAGCGTACGCGTAATGTCGGTCCGGGCCGCTTCATCCAACAATACCGCCGAACCAAAGTATGACATGCTGGTAAGCAGTATGACTTGTATCGCCCACAACTCACTTGTGTTCTACTCGTGCATATAACATCTACGCATAAAACCAGGCTCGGATGCCACTGTTGGGGAACGTAGTAATTTCAAAAAAAATCCTACACACACACAGGATCATGGTGATGCATAGCAACGAGAGGCGAGAGTGTTGTCCACGTACCCTCATAGACCAAAAGCGGAAGCGTTAGCACAACGCGGTTGATGTAGTCGTACGTCTTCACGATCCGACCGATCAAGTACCGAACGTACGACACCTCCGAGTTCAGCACACGTTCAGCTCGATGACATCCCTCGAACTCCGATCCATACGAGCTTTGAGGGAGAGTTCCGTCAGCACGACGGCGTGGTGACGATGATGAAGTTCTACCGACGCAGGGCTTCGCCTAAGCACCGCTACGATATTATCGAGGTGGACTATGGTGGAGGGGGCACCGCACACAGCTAAGAGATCCAAGGGATCAATTGTTGTGTCTAGAGGTGCCCCCTGCCCCCGTATATAAAGGAGCAAGGGGGAGAGGCGGACGGCCAGGAGGAGGCGCACCAGGGAGGAGTCCTACTCCCACCGGGAGTAGGAATCCCTCCTTTCCTAGTTGGAGTAGGAGAAGGGGAAGGAGGAGGGAGAGAGGAAGGAAAGGGGGGCGTCGTCCCCCCTCCTTGTCCAATTCGGACTAGAGGGGGAGGGGGCGCGCGGCCTGCCCTGGCCGCCCCTCCTCTTCTCCACTGAGGCCCATCTTGGCCCATTAAACCCCCCCCCCCCGGGGGGGGGGTCCGATAACCCCCCGTACTCCGGTAAAATCCCGATTTCACTCGGTACACTTCCGATATCCAAATATAGGCTTCCAATATATCAATCTTTATGTCTCGACCATTTCGAGACTCCTCGTCATGTCCGTGATCACATCCGGGACTCCGAACTTCCTTCGGTACATCAAAACACATAAACTCATAATATAACCGTCATCGAACTTTAAGCGTGCGGACCCTACGGGTTCGAGAACTATGTAGACATGACCGAGACACGTCTCCGGTCAATGACCAATAGCGGAACCTGGATGCTCATATTGGCTCCTACATATTCTACGAAGATCTTTATCGGTCAAACCGCATAACAACATACGTTGTTCCCTTTGTCATCGGTATGTTACTTGCCCGAGATTCGATCGTCGGTATCTCAATACCTAGTTCAATCTCGTTACCGGTAAGTCTCTTTACTCGTTCCGTAATACATCATCCCGCAACTAACTCATTAGTTGCAATGCTTGCAAGGCTTATAGTAATGTGTATTACCGAGTGGGCCCAGAGATACCTCTCCGACAATCGGAGTGACAAATCGTAATCTTGAAATACGCCAACCCAACAAGTACCTTCGGAGACACCTGTAGAGCACCTTTATAATCACCCAGTTACGTTGTGACGTTTGGTAGGACACAAAGTGTTCCTCCGATAAACGGGAGTTGCATAATCTCATAGTCATAGGAACATGTATAAGTCATGAAGAAAGCAATAGCAGAATACTAAACGATCGAGTGCTAAGCTAACGGAATGGGTCAAGTCAATCACATCATTCTCCTAATGATGTGATCCCGTTAATCAAATGACAACTCATGTCAATGGCTAGGAAACATAACCATCTTTGATCAACGAGCTAGTCAAGTAGAGGCATACTAGTGACACTATGTTTGTCTATGTATTCACACAAGTATTATGTTTCCGGTTAATACAATTCTAGCATGAATAATAAACATTTATCATGATATAAGGAAATAAATAATAACTTTATTATTGCCTCTAAGGCATATTTCCTTCACCCATCCCCTTCCTGCTGCAGCAGCCCCGCCGCCACCCACTACCTCCGCCTCCTCATCACCGTCTCCTCCGCCCCTCCCCGTCTCCTTCGATGCCTACCTCTCAAGTACGTCGCCGTTTACATGATGCTCACCCTTGGCAGTGGCGCCGCCGCCTCCTCCTACTTCCCCGGTAAGCATTTTTAGTAAGCAAATATTCAATCCACTTATTACTGGACACTCTGGCATCCTTGAGGACAACATTAGTTGACCTACGAAATCAGCAAATTAACCAATATCGTAATAACCGTGCTGTATGGATTGCTTGATGTTCTGTTTTACTAAATATGCACATAGATACTCGGTACCAGTTCCAACTACAATTGAGTTTTATTCTCAGCAAATCACTCGATATTTTGCAAAATGATGACTCACATGGCAGGTCCAAGAGATTTGATAAGCTCGGAAATTAAAAGTCTCTAGGAGAAACCTTTGGATTAGGCATGAACTGGTATATATATGATGCCCTTATTTATATATGATGATTTATTGTATTCTTAATATTAATTTAAAGACCATTTGTCTATGATCCTTGAAGCTCATAAAGTGCCCAAACCAACTGCATCTTTAACCATGTTTTTTGCTGAATGTTTTAGGCCTTTCGAGGCTGTTCATCATTGTCCTATAGAAAGGAATGCTAAAATGCCATCATTGTCTTGATGGAGGTGAGTGATATTTATTGTCTAAAATAACGAAGGCCCTTGTAGGAGCCCCTCGCACTTTGTTTGTGCTGTACTGTTATGGAAGCCCTTGTTTTTTGTAAATGCTGTATGAGTTGACCCTACTTCGAGTGTTGTAGTATTTTGTTTCCATTGAGGAACTCAATGATACATTTGAGAAGTGACCTAAACATTAATAGTTTCTCTGATAAAAATATTACCAAATATAATAGATTTGATGGTGCCATATTCTGTCTGATTTTCTTTAGCCAATGATAAAGATATCTGATCACACCCGTGGTGTGATTAGAGATATTTTTGTATGAATAAATGAAACATTTGGTCTGACATGCACCCTACAATGTATAATGCCAGATAAATCACGAAGTTAGACAACTTGGCTCCTACGCTCCAGGAGACCCACAATTTTAATATTTTCAAAATGGATTTAAAATTTAAGGATTTTTTTTCTATGGTATAGTTCTTCTCTATGTATCTGTATAACATAAAATGATACGATGATTTATAGGCCACAAAAAAGGCAAAAAAAAAGCATAAAACAACAAAGTTCCCGACTAGAACGGGTTGGCTGCTCGCGAGGCCAGGGCAGAGCGGATCGAGACGATGGCGACAAGGTTGACTGATTTGGAGGAGGCACGGTGACATCACGATGTTGTTTAACAAACTGGAGCAGAGGGGTTCTGCGGTGATAGAGATGATTGACTTGTTGATTGGCGGTAATGATGTGGGAGGTGGTGGGACTGTTTGTGCGGCTAGTCAATATGGTAAAAGAGTGAGTGATGGATGCAGTGTTTTGGCTCTCTCGGGTGCATCTGCACCTGCGGTGAACAGTAAATTTGTTAAAAATAGTAAAAAGTTGAACTTTTTTGTGATGCTATATGCTCATGTGCGTGAAGTACGTGCCAAGTTTTGTGGAGTTTGGACATTTCAGTAGCTCTCAGCAAAAAAAAGACAAATTTTGGGTTGTAAGAAAGTTTACTGTTCATGTAATGTTCGACTAATTTGTCCTTTTGCCATGAGCTCCTTAAATGTCCGAACAAGCTGAAATTTGGCATGAGCATCACGCACGGGAACATCTTTCACCTATTTTTTTAGAAATTTTCAAAAAATTTAAGTGTTTTTTCATTTTACTGTTCATCGGATGCAGATAAGTCCGGACACCAAATTGAATATCCGAGTGAGTGAAGCCTTTCCTAGGAGATATTGTGATGTCTAGGAGAAGATGGTGTGTTAGTGAGAATCCATTACCTGTTTGGTGAGATATAAATGTAGCCGATGAGGGGCGAGCCCACACATGTCCAGTAAGGTGTGACCCATATGCAAATGTTATGCAAGTCAGACACGAGTCACTACTCGCTACACTCTTGGCTCGTGCTCATCTAGGAAATCTCATTTTCGTTAGGTCGTCCTAGATTTTGTTTAATTATTAGTAAGTATAAGACGATATTCGGCGTGGCATAATGTCTTCATGTCTAAAGTTGTTGCTCCGTGGCAACGTACGTGCAGTCGATCTGCTAGTACTATTAGGGCATGCCCAACGCGTCGCCCTAGCTGTCAGCGCCCCTGCCCCTGACATGCAGGCCCCACGTACCACCAGCAACGGACCAGGTGAGGGCCGGCCTCGTCGACAGGCCAAGGCCAACGCAAGAGTAACTGGGCCAGAGTGGGTCCAATAGGCCCAGCCAAACTACTACTTACCAGCACCCGCATCAACAGGGAAAGACATCCAGAGGATCAACGACCCGGCGACGGCGGCTACCTTTCCCCTTGTTCGAACCCTAGTTCATCCATTCTTGTAATTCGATCGAATTGTACCAGGTATTGCCACTGCTTAATAGATCCTCCAGTAGAACCTATCATCTGGTATCAGAGACCACTCACCTCCCTTCCGCCTCCACACTGGCCCAATTCATCGAAACACGGCGCATCCGTCAGGCCCGATCCGAGCTCACAGCCATGGATCCATCGATCCAGGCCTTCCTCGACCGGCTGGACGCGACACTGGTCGCTCACTCCACATCAATCGCAACGATCCAGGCCCAGACGGCCAAGATCGACGATCTGGTCGCCTGGCGGCCGGATCTGGAGCAACGCGTTGCAGAGCTCGGCGCGGCGGTCACGGCACTCCAGCAGGAGCGCGCCTCGTCGTCCTCAACTCCTACGGTGGCGCTCCCAACGGAGAAACTCCACTCTCCACACCCGGCGACTATCGGTGCCCCCATCGGGCCCGAGCCAGGCGCGGGCGGAGTGATCCACGGGTCTCATGACCACGGCGTCTTCGACATCACACGGGGGTTGCCGGCGGCGTCGTTCCGCACGCCGCCGCCGCTCCCGGCCAACGGTCAGTCTAATCCCATCCCTCCAACGGCACCGCTTTCTCCATTTGCACACGCAAGCCAGCTCCTCACAGGGTTGGGGCAAGCTCATCCTTCCATCACGTTTCCGCAATTCTCTGGGGAGAACCCGAATTTGTGGAAAACGTTATGTGAGCAATACTTTCAGATGTTCGGTATACACCGCACGTTTTGGGTACCTATGGCAGCCCTCAACTTCTCTGGATCCGCATCGATTTGGCTCCAAGCAATCCAGAAAAAACTCTCTGATTATGACTGGGATTCGTTTGCCGCATTACTTTGCACGCGCTTCGGCCGTGATCGGCACCAAATGTTGATTAGGCAATTTTATACTGTACGACAGGATTCTACAGTAGCAGATTACATAGAGAAATTTGAATTGATTATCAATCATCTGAGTTCATATTCTGACACCACTCATCCGTTTTACTTTCTGACACGCTTCATCGAGGGCCTGCGTCCGGACATCCGAGCGGTGGTGTTGGTCCAGCGCCCACCCGATTTGGACACGGCCTGCGCGCTGGCTCTCCTTCAAGAAGAAGTGGCGGAGGGTGGTCGTGCTGAACCACTCCGTCAGCATCTACCACGACCTCCCGAGGCACAGGTCCGCGCCAATGGACCGTTGCCACTCCCGCCACCCCCAACGCGTCCCAACGCGACGGCACCAGGGGCAACCGATCGGCGGGGCACTGAAGCAGCAAGAGCGGACACCACCAAGCTCAAGACGCTGCGAGACTACAGGCGTGCCCGTGGTATCTGTTTCAAGTGCGGCGAGCGGTGGGGACACGATCATGTGTGTCCCACCTCTGTTCAACTACACGTTGTCGAGGAATTACTTGAGCTCTTCGGCATAGACAGTGTGACAGAGATGACAGAACAGCTTGAAGAAACAGTGATGGCTATTTCACGCTCAGCGATATCTGGAGGAGTTTCAGCTAAAGCATTCCAGCTGCTGGCATGGATTCAGGGGCGCGAAGCGCTGATGTTGGTGGACTCGGGGAGTTCGACATCTTTTGTCAACACCGATCTGGCCAAGTTTCTGGAAGGAGTGGCACCTTTGAGCAAAACTTACAAAGTACGAGTAGCTGATGGCGGTGAATTGAAATGCTCAGCCATCATCCCACAGTGCAGTTGGTATACACAAGGACATGAGTTCACCACGGATTTGAAAGTACTATCCCTGGGTGTGTATGATGCGATATTGGGGATGGCTTGGCTAGAGGAGCACAGTCCCATGACAGTTGACTGGAAAGCCAAATCCATTGCAATGCCGTCAGCACAAGGAGTGATCTCGCTCCAGGGCCACGAAGCGGAGTCAACTGATTGTTTGTTCATCAATAGTCTGCAATTACAAGGATTGTGCAAAAACAATGCAGTGGCTTACATGGTGCAGCTACACACAGTGGAACTGGACAGTGAGCAAGGCACAAACATCCCAGAAGCTCTCCAACAAGTCATTGCTGAATTTCCTGATCTCTTTGAAGAACCAACGGAATTGCCCCCACGGCGCGAGTGTGATCACCACATTCCTCTTATACCGGGCGCACAGCCGTTCAACATACGCCCATATCGTCACAAGCCAGAGCACAAGGACGAGATCGAGCGTCAAGTGGCAGAGCTGTTGCGTACCGGAGTGATACAAAGAAGCAACAGTCCTTTCGCTTCACTGGTGATTCTGGTCAAAAAGAAGGACGGGACTTGGAGGCTCTGCGTCGACTATCGTCACCTGAATGCCATCACGTGCATTACAAAGTTTCCCATACCAGTCATTGAAGAACTGTTAGACGAGTTGCATGGTGCCTGTTGGTTCTCCAAACTAGATCTGCAGGCAGGTTACCACCAAATCAGGCTCGCTGAGGGGGAGGAGTACAAGACAGCATTTCACACACACTCGGGCCATTATGAATTCCGCGTGGTCTCTTTCGGGCTGGCAGGGGGACCGGGGACATTCAACGGTGCGGTCACCAATACCTTGCACCCCTTTCTACGCCACTGCGTACTGCTATTCTTCGACGACATCTTGGTCTTCAGCCGTACTCTACGCGACCATATCAAGCATCTACGGCAAGTCCTCGAACTACTCCGCAGAGACCAGTGGAAGGTTAAATTCAGCAAGTGTGCCTTCGGCCAACACAAAGTGGCATATCTGGGACATGTAGTCAGCACGGAGGGCGTAGCTACGGATCCAACCAAGATTAAAGCAGTTTCTGAATGGAAGACACCAGCCACTGTCAAGGAGGTGCGCAGCTTTCTGGGACTAGCTGGCTACTACAGACGCTTTGTGCGCAACTTTGGTGTCATTGCGCGCCCACTGTTCAATCTCCTCAAAAAGGGGGTACCGTTTGTGTGGACTCAGCGCACAGAAACGGCGTTTCAACTCCTCAAAACTCAGCTCACCACAGCTCCGGTCCTCGCATTGCCAGATTTTACCAAGCCATTCTGTGTAGAAACGGACGCCAGCGACAGAGGGATAGGAGCGGTGCTACAACAAGGAGGGCACCCGATCGCTTTCATGAGCAAAGCATTGGCCCCGCGCTATCAAGGATTATCAACATATGAGAAAGAATACTTGGCAGTGATAGTGGTTGTGGATCAATGGCGCCCGTACCTACAACATGGAGAATTCACCATCCTGACTGATCAAAAAATCTTGATTCACTTGGAGGAACAACGGCTCGCGACACCTTGGCAACAAAAAGCTTTCACAAAGTTGCTTGGCCTCCAATACTCCATCAGATACAAAAAAGGGACAGATAACAAGGCCGCAGATGCCCTCTCAAGAGCGGAACCAACAGAGATGTTAGCAGCTGTCACCTCCCTCCAACCAGCATGGCTGGATGATGTTGTGGCCAGCTATAACTCTAATCCCCAAGCACAGAAGCTCCTGGAAGAGCTCGCCATCCGGGCCGACCCAAAGGACCGTTTCTCTCTTACTCAAGGGATTCTTCGTTTCCGTGGTCGAATTTGGCTGGGTGGCTCAACAGCATTGCAACAGCGCATCATCAGCGCCTTCCATAACAGTCCTATGGGAGGTCACTCCGGGATCCCAGCCACTTACCGCCGTATCAGACGCCTGTTTGCATGGCCGAAGATGAAGACACACATTCACCAATATATTCGCTGCTGCACAATTTGCCAGCAAGCGAAACCAGACCGTACTGCTTCCCCGGGACTGCTTCAGCCACTTCCCATTCCCACAACTCCTTGGGAGATGATATCCATGGATTTCATCGACGGACTCCCGCAATCAGCTCAGTTCAACTGTCTCCTGGTGATTGTGGACAAGCACACCAAGTTCGCGCACTTCCTCCCATTGGCGCATCCCTACACTGCAGCCAAAGTGGCCCTCCTCTACATGAACCAGATTTACAAGCTGCATGGGTTACTGGGTGCAATTGTCTCGGATCGTGATCCGGTCTTCACCAGCCACTTCTGGCAAGAGCTTTTCAAGCACGCGGGTTCCGAGCTTCGTCTCAGTACAGCCAATCACCCGCAAACGGACGGGCAAACGGAGCGTGTCAATCAGTGTCTGGAAACATATCTGCGGTGTTTCACGCAAGCTTGCCCGAAACGCTGGAGCTACTGGATACCTATGGCACAATTCTGGTACAACTCATCTTACCACTCAGCTATCGGTATGTCCCCATTCAAAGCTTTGTTTGGTCACGAACCACGCCGGTGGGGCGTCACAGCCTCGGAGGACTGTTCAGTTCAATCGTTGCAGTCTTGGTTGGAAGAAAGAACTGTCATCCAGAACATCCTCCAACAGCATTTGAATCGGGCGCGTCAATGCATGAAGGCGCAGGCTGACAAGAAACGATCTTGGAGGCAATTTGAGGTGGGGGACGAAGTTTATCTCAAACTGCAACCATACATCCAAGCTTCAGTCGCACCACGGGCGAATCACAAACTTTCCTTCAAGTTTTTTGGGCCTTTTCCCATCATCGCCAAGATAAATGACGTTGCTTACAAGCTGCAGCTGCCTCCTGGAGCCACGGTGCACTCGGTCTTCCACGTTTCTTTGCTGCGTCGAGCACTTCTCCCAGGCATGGAGGCGTCGACACACCTGCCGGTGGAACAGGACGCGAAGGCTGTACCAGTGGCGATCCTTCAAACACGTTGGCGCAAGACGGCGGGCGCAATGATCGAGCAAGTCCAGGTGCAGTGGTCACCTGAATCCACGCTGGGCACCACCTGGGAGGACAAGGCCGCGCTCTTCGACAAGTTCCCTCAGGCAGAGGCTTGGGGTCAAGCCTCAACACAAGAAGGGGGATGTCAGCGCCCCTGCCCCTGACATGCAGGCCCCACGTACCACCAGCAACGGACCAGGTGAGGGCCGGCCTCGTCGACAGGCCAAGGCCAACGCAAGAGTAACTGGGCCAGAGTGGGTCCAATAGGCCCAGCCAAACTACTACTTACCAGCACCCGCATCAACAGGGAAAGACACCCAGAGGATCAACGACCCGGCGGCGGCGGCTACCTTTCCCCTTGTTCGAACCCTAGTTCATCCATTCTTGTAATTCGATCGAATTGTACCAGGTATTGCCACTGCTTAATAGATCCTCCAGTAGAACCTATCACTAGCCTGCTGCCCCACAGTGCCAGGTAGGCTCGGACGCCACGAGGCTGGTTCGGCGAGTGCCCCGCAGTTGTCCGGGGTTCCTGCAGAAGAGACGGTCTCTTCAGGAGATAAAGTAGGAGAGAGAGGAAAAGGGGAAAAACGGTGAAGAGAGTCGACAGCGGCGACTCGATGGGGATGGGAAAAGGAGGTTCTGCTCATGTCAGCAAGCCACTGATGCGTTGGATATATGTGAATTAGGGCATGCACAATGGTGGTATATGAATACAGATGCCTCATGATAAAAAGTAGTTTAAGGCATATGCGTTTATTTTTTCTCCCCAATGCAAGCTATCACTAGTGGGCCTTATTGCAAAA
>NC_057808.1:267702604-267873682 GCF_018294505.1 Triticum aestivum
GTATCTCTACTTTTCATTCCAACCTTTTTAGTTTTTAACACCGGACCACGTTTTTTCTCTCCAAACACCCGTCTCCTGCAGAGGATCCCGCTTCCCTATCCGAACCTACTTTACCTGATATCCGATCCTATATGGCACGCGAGGCATCACCCTGAGGCTATGCATTGTACATGCCCTTAAACGGTGGTCTCAACTTGATGGGCTTGCGTGGATGGTCTGCCCCCATTGCTCATGCCCTTAGGCGCGGGTGGTGTCGTCCTCCAGGGGGACTCGGTCAGGGCAGTCATGCAGGGACGTCGCCTCGTTCAAACACAAAATATGTAGGTAAATCTTTTGCGTGACCAACAGGGACAGCATGGCGCTTACTCCCCGTCAGACTCTTGGTTCTGCGTAGGACGTCGCTGTGCACAGCCAATAAAAACCTGCCCGTACATCTTGCTGCATGGGCCCCCAAATCTCAGCACTTGGGCAGGGAGATACATCACGCATGTGCAAATCAACATCTCCTCTCCTCTGTATTGGGAGGACAATAAGATGTTGATTTGGCACTTGAACTAAAATGGCTTCAAAGCATGTGAACTGGAAAATACATGCGTGACAGACTCAGCTCGATCTTAAAGTTTCCAACTAGATCGATGTTATCGTTTCCACTGTCTGCCTGGATACGGGCCCACACATGCAGCCACTACATATACTCCAAGACAAACCGCATCTCGATCATCGTGGCCCGCGAATTAAGATCCAGCGCCGAAGATGTCCTCACAAGTCGTGCAGTACTGGCCACTGATCTTGATGCACCTCCTGCTGTCATCCAGCAGCGGGGCGACGGCCGGGAAGGTCCCCGCGATCATCGTGTTCGGGGACTCCACGGTGGATCCCGGCAACAACGACTACATCCCCACCGTCGCTAAGGGCAACTTCCCGCCGTACGGGCGCGACTTCGAAGGCGGCGTCGCCACCGGCCGGTTCACCAACGGTCGCCTCGTCACCGACTTCATGTCGGAGGCGCTCGGCTTGGGGACCTCCGTGCCGGCCTACCTCGACGGCAGCTACACCGTCGACCAGCTCGCTAGCGGCGTGAGCTTCGCTTCAGGTGGCACCGGGCTGGACGCTATGACGGCAAAACTCGCAGTAAGCTACTGATCATCTTTATCTGGCAATCTTTTACCTCGTCTCGATTAGTTTGGCCGGCGAAATTGCACGCTTGCTGATGTCGGGCTCTGAAATGATAAGCAAGCTTTGCGTATTCACAAAAAAGATTTGCTAATGTTTTTTTTTGAAAGGAGGCTAAACTTCTGACCTCTGCATCAATCGATGCATGTAACCATATTTAATTATTTCATAAAGGTCTGACAAGAATATACATTAATCCACCCGAATCCATCACCCACACCTACAAACTCGATAATGTGAGGTGCTCTTACTCCCTATATCTAAAACCGATGTTGTCGCCGATCCATTCACAAGACTTGCTGATGTTGGGCCCTGAAAAGTTGTGATTATCGAACTGCGTCTAGAACATTTCAGTTCAGTACTCTATGACTGACGTATAAGGAATAACTACTTGAAACTCCCTCAATTCTTCTAAAAAACTACTCCCCAATCTCAACTCGGTGGAGTTCAAGTTATTACGTTACTTAATTGAGGGAGAAAAAAATCCCATGTTTTCTTGAAACAAATCTTATGGTACACAGTCAAAATTATTGATAAAATCCTCGAAAGTTTCTGAACCACGAGGTGGTCTGTTTGTACGGTCATACATAAATGCTTTGAAGTAATCACAAGACCTGAAATCTATGAGGGATAATTTGCAAGGGAATTAGTGTCTTTCTGTGCTAGCATTCTCGTATACGTACAATGTGTTCCCATATTATAGAGCGTGTGTTGATCTGATGGATAATTGGTATAGATATGTTTAGGTCTACTAGTCAAACAGTTCGGTTAATATTCTGTATATCATAAGAAACATCATGATATCACCGCTACCATTTGGATATATTCATAGAAGCAAGGAAGTCACAAAATACATGAAACCTACTTTTTTAAAATATCTATATACTCCCCCATTCACAAATATAAGATGTTCAAATATTACTCTCTCTAAGTCTCCTCTGAGCAGGACCCGACCAGAAGCACCACATTGACATGGTGGATCCTTCCAATGGTTGAAACTTCACCCATGAAATCCATTTCTTTGCAGTGGAGCTGCCCTCTAGAATCTTGACAGCATGCGGTTCTCGCACAGTAGTAACATGGAACCCCGGGATATCAGTAACACATTGTCTTTATCACATATAGGCTTGGTATAGGAACTATGACCATGAGCGTGATTAACGGAGCCCCTGCCGAGGCGATTGCGAGGCGATCCCGTCGCGAGCGAACAGATCCAGGCCTGACGGTGGGATCTGACACCACTGAGAGAGGAGAGGATGAGAGAGATGCAGCAGGAAGGCATCAGGAGACTGCAGATCCGCTAGGAATACGGAAGGACTGGATCAAGATCAGAGAGGCGATGCGAAGATATGCAAGAAAGGAAAATCCAATCCTAGGAGTGAGGAAACAGATCTCAGGTAATCACGGAATCCCTTTACATGCAAACTGTGATAGAATCAAAAGCAAATTAGCGGATATGAGGTTGGATCTGATCGCTGGCAAGTTAGGAGGAGATCAAGAATCTAAGGCAAGAGAGATCAGGAACCAGGAGGATAAGGATCCGCCAGACAAAGGTAAGGAAAGAGATCACCGATTGCAGGACACTGGAATCATAGTGGGAGAGGAAAATCAAATCCTGCCAGGCAATGAGCATCAGTCATCAACGGGGGAGAGGAACCCCGGCTGTATAAATCTTCAGCGTTTCGCAGAGCCGTTCTACACACATCACATACAGCTTTACATTGACAAGAGCGAACCCTCCATGGCTGAGCAGAACAACCGCAGGGACAAGGCTCCTATGAGTCCTAGGGGTGAGGTAGCTGACATGGGCGACTCGGAGTTGGGATCGAGGCCGCGTGTCCGTAGTGGCTCCTCAAGGGACAGGGGTGACATGTTCCGCACCCCAACCGACCAAGGAGTGCAGGTGTCCCAGGGAGGAAGGTATGTTGAGAGAGAGCATGTCATAGCTCCTGTGTTCCCGGTTAATATGGATGTGCAGCGGCCAAAGGTGGTGGAGTTGAACCTGGCAAGGCAGAGAGCAGCCATGCGCTCAAGGTGGATCGCTGTTGGCCTATTCTTTTCAGTGCAGATCTTCAGCATCAGCGGGCTCTTCCAAGAGCTCAAGAGCAAGTGGGGGCTGAGGGGGCGCCTCAGCTACACTCCACTCAAGAACAACCGCTTCACCCTCGAGTTCGAGCGCGAAGGGGATCTCAGGTTCATCCTCAACAATGGGCCATGGACCCATAAAGGAGATGCCTTCCTCATGGTGGCGGTGGATGGGAGTGCGAGGCCAGGCGATGTGGAGGTGGCCCACATGCCAATGTCGGCACGCATCTATGACGCCCCCCCGATCATGCTCTTCGAATCGGTGGCCAGAGCCCTTGGCGCCGAACTGGGTGAGGTGCTGGAGGTGGACGCAGACAATGAAGGCAGAATTCGGGGCAACTACATGCGTGTTCGCGTCAACCATGATGTGGATGAGCCTATTAGAAATAAGTTAAGAGTCTTATGATAATGCCGAGGGAAAGATGTATAAGTTGAATGTTAAATATGAGAGGCTCCCTAGGTTTTGTAGTGCCTGTGGCCATCTTGGTCATGGGCAGCGCGATTGTAAGCTACCGGAGGATCTCCAAGAGATGAGATACTCGGCAGCATTGCACGCTTCCCCTTTTAAAAGAAGTAGTATGAGAGGAGGGGTCATCGTCCCGGAAGCGAGCAGTGCACGCCGCTTCCTCCTGTTCGAACCAGAGAACAAGGGCGCAACAAAGATGATACAGCAGAAGAAGGAGGCAGAGAGGTATGGCAGAATCCCAGAGAAGGTGCTGGCTGATCCCTTGGTTCAGGCTGCCATTACGGCAGTTAGCAGGATCAAGCTGGACACCGACAGCGGCGAGAATGGGAACTCGGGCAGCGCTGCCAGCGGCACCCAGAACCAGGTTCAGGCTGGACAAGTTGAGGCGGTTGATGGCCCGGCTGACAAAGTAGCAAGCAACAATAACTTTAATCCTCCCCCGCACTCTGCTCATGATCGTGTTGCTACTGACAGAGAGTGTGTGGAGGCAGGCTCGACTATCCCACCAGGTTTTGCTCCTCACCACTGCCATGCACGGGTGCTGCCTGTTGAAGCTGGTAAGGGGAGCTACGCAAATGGAGAGGTCTGTCTAGCTGCAGGAGACGGGTCAGTGGATGGACACGGAGGAGAAGGAGATATAGAGAAGGAAAATTTGCTGCAGCATAGAAAGAAAGAGGGTGCAGCAAACAAGCTGGCAGTGAACCGGAAAATCAAGAAGAAGCAGAATGGAACCGCATCAGTTTTAGGGAAAAGAGGCCCGGGTGCATCACCTGGAACGGGCAATCCTGTGGATGCGAAGGGGGCAGCTCAAATGAGCAATGTAAGAAAAAGAAAGCTACTGAGGAGGAGGGGGCTAAGATCCTGGAGGACAAGGAGGGTGGAATGGCAGCAACCGAGCTCGGGGCTCTCGGTCAACTGACGGGTGCTGAGGAAAGCACCTGTCAGGAGCCATGACGCTCATCAGCTGGAACTGCCGGGGGATTGGACAACCCCGGACAGTTCGAGAGCTTGTGGAGCTGGTCCGCATCCACAAGCCCAAATTAGTGTTCCTGTCCGAGACTCGGAAGAGCGATGAGTTCGTGAATAATCTGAGATGGCGGCTAGGTCTCCGTCATTGTATCGTGCAAGCTGGCCCCGGGAAGGGGGCTGGCATGGCCTTGTTCTATGATGAAAGTGTCGAAATCAATAAAATCGTTGTTGGCCCGAGATACATAGATGTGTTGATTCGCTTGTGTCCAAGTGGTGTGCAATGGAGGGGTACTTTCATCTATGGGGAACCGAGAGCTCATGAGAGGCATCATATGTGGGAACTCTTGAGAAGAATTAGATGCAATGCATCCGAACCATGGCTTATGATTGGTGATTTCAACGAAACTATGTGGCAAAGCGAGCACTTCTCGCGCACTAGAAGATCTGAATCAAATATGGCAGATTTTAGGAGGGTTCTAACTGATTGCAACTTATATGATCTGGGGTATAAAGGCACAACTTGGACATACGATAATAAGCAGAAGGGCATAAACAATGTGAGGGCACGCTTGGACAGAGCGGTGGCCTCTCCTGAGTGGTGCAGGATGTTTGGGGAGGCATCGGTCCAGCACATCTGCTCATCCAGATCTGATCATTCACCACTTTTATTGCGACTCGGCAAGAGACAGGAGTGGAGGCCAGTAAAGAAAACCTTCAGGTATGAGGAAATGTAGGAAAGAAATGACACCCTATCGGGTGTGATCAGTAGCACTTGGAAAGAGGGGGACATGGAAGCGGACCTCAAAGGGGTAGCCAGCAAACTTATGACTATGCAGGATGTGCTGGGTCAATGGGCGCAGAGAGAGTTTGATTCGGTTCAGAACAGCATTCGATCTCTCCGAGGGAGCCTGCATAAACTGCGCCTGCTTCCCCCAACCCCAGGAACTGTTTTAAGAATAAAGCAGATTGAAACAGACCTTGATGAATGGCTATTACGGGAGGAGCTAATGTGGAAGCAGAGATCAAGGATAAAGTGTCTGCGGGAAGGAGACAAGAACACAGACTTTTTTCACAGGAAAGCGACATGGAGGAGAAAGAAAAACAAAATTGAAAAACTGAAGAGAGAGGACGGGTCATGGGCTGATAACAGAGAGCAGATTCAGAAAGAAATCAATGATTATTTCAAGGGGCTATATGAGAGGGACAACAATGTGGATCCTCAACCGCTATTAGACTTGCTCCCTAACAAGGTTGAGAGCTACATGAACGATGCTCTGATCAAGCCGTTTACAGAGAAGGAGGTCAGCGACGCGCTCTTCCGGATTGGTCCACTAAAGGCGCCGGGACCGGACGGTTTCCCAGCACGGTTCTTCCAAAGGAATTGGGCAGTTCTCAAAGAGGAAATCATTCAGGGTGTTCTCAGTTTCTTTGCGGAGGGTGAGATGCCGGAAGGGGTGAACGTAACCACGATTGTTCTGATCCCAAAGACAAAGGATCCACAATGCATCAAAGATTACCGCCCAATTAGCCTATGCAATGTCTTGTACAAAATCATTTCTAAGGTGTTGGTCAATAGGCTGCGGCCTTTCCTGGATGATCTTATCTCTGAGACTGAGAGCGCTTTCATCCCAGGAAGAATGATCACAGATAACGCAATCATTGCGTTCGAGTGTTTCCACAAGATCCAGAACAGCAAAAACACAAGGGGTTCTCACTGCGCTTACAAGCTAGACCTTGAAAAAGCATATGATCGTGTTGACTGGGAATTCTTGGAAGGGGCTCTAAGGAAGTGGGGTTTTGACGAAAAATGGATCAAGTGGGTCATGGTGTGTGTCAGATCAGTAAAATTTTCAGTCCGGTGCAATGGTGAGATGCTGGATCTGTTTATCCCAACTAGAGGATTAAGACAAGGTGACCCCCTCAGCCCATACCTATTTTTGTTTGTGGCGGATGGTTTAGTCTCCCTTCTGAAGAAAGAGTCGGAATTGGGAAGCATCACACCCATCAAGATTGCTCGTGGAAGCCCGGGGATCTCAAACCTGCTGTTCGCCGATGACAGCCTCCTTTTTTTCAAGGCATCGGCTGATCAGGCACAGAAAGTGAGAGAGGTGTTGGACTCTTATCAAAGTGCTACGAGCCAACTGCTCAGTCGTGCCAAATGCTCACTACTCCTTCCAGAATCAATCCCAACCCAGGTAAGAGAGAGCATCAAGGAGACGCTGGAGGTTGAGGCAATATGTTTTGAGAGTAAGTACCTAGGGCTCCCTACCCCCGAAGGCAGAATGAAGAATGATAAATTCCAGCCTATCATAGAGAGGTTTGGAAAAAGATGCAATGGATGGAATGGAAGATTCATGTCACAGGCAGCCAAGGAGGTTAACGTTAAGGCTGTGGCACAAGCTCTTCCCACCTTTATCATGGGCGTGTTCAGACTAAACCAGAGTTTCTGTGACAAGTATGAGAAACTTATTAGGGACTTCTGGTGGGGGGATAAGGAGGACAAGAGGAAAGTTCACTGGATGTCGTGGGAGAATATGACAAAGCCTAAGAGAGCAGGAGGCATAGGGTTCCGTGATATGCACCTCTTCAACCAAGCCTTACTGGCCAGGCAAGGGTGGAGATTAATCCAAAACCCGAATAGCCTGTGTGCAAGGGTCCTCAAGTCAAAATATTTTCCTAACGGGAACATACTTGATACTGTCTTTGCTTCGGATGTATCTCCTGCGTGGAGAGGTATTGAGTTTGGGCTGGAATTACTTAAGAAGGGACTTATTTGGCGAGTTGGAAATGGTAGAAAGATTCAAATAACGAGGGACCAATGGATACTAAGAAAGGAAGGCTTGAAAGCGGCCTCCTTTGTGAGAAGAACAAGGCTCAGATGGGTCAATCAAGTCATTGATGAAGAGACTAAAGAATGGAAATATGAGCTGGTGCATCAGATTTTTCATGACTTTGATGTGGAGGACATCTGTAGGATGAGAATCCCAACAACTGAAGTAGAGGATACTGTGGCTTGGCATTATGAGAAAAATGGGATATTCTCGGTGAAGAGTGCATACAAACTTGCAGATTCTTTGAAAAGGAACACCATAGCCGAGGCATCCACTTCAGGGAACGATCCAGAGGATCGCGGAATTTGGGATGCTATCTGGAAAGCGAAGATACCAAATAAGGTGAAATTTTTTGGTTGGAGAGTGGCGACAAAAACCCTTGCCACTGAACAAAATGCTTGCAGGAGAACTATGGCCATTGATAGTGTGTGTGACATATGTGGCACGGCTCCCGAAGATGAATTCCATGCTGTCATTGCGTGTACCAGGAGCAAAGCACTTAGACATGAAATGAGGAGGCATTGGGAGCTGCCAAGGGAAGGTGACATTTGGGATACAGGACCAGATTGGCTACAACTCCTCCTTCTCGCAAACACTGAGGCAGTCAGAAGTAATACACTCCTACTGCTATGGCAGGCTTGGAACCTGAGAAACAACGTTGTCCATGGAGACGGGAAGGAAAGGGTTGCAGGAGCGGTGCTTGCTCTAATCAGGCTGCAAGAGGATCTGGGAATAGCGGAAAGTGGCCAAGGGGATGATAAGAACATAAACAAACTGTCAGTCTTTCCGACGGTGCCCCAGATTTCTGCTCACCCTACACCTGATCACTGGGAGGCCCCCCCCTCTGGGTGTAGCTAAGTTAAATACGGACGCGTCCTTCCTCGCCGACACGGGTGAGGCATGGGGAGGAGCGGTAGCAAGAGACCACCTGGGACGGGTTTTTATGTCAGTTGGAGGAAGACTGAACCAATGTTTTTCGGCAGAGGAGGCCGAAGGTGCAGCAGCTGTCCTGGGGCTCAGTGCCTTTGCTAGAAGATACAATGGACGGCTAATCCTGGAGACGGACTGCAAGAGCATGGGATGCCAAATACAAGATGAGGGAGCAATCAGATCCGCTTGCTACGCAGTTCTGGCAGATGCAAGACGCATACTGTCGACCTTTGCTAGCTGGGAAGTCAGAATCATTGGCAGAAACAAAAACTCATTAGCACATGTGTTGACTGCATCAGCAAGAAGGAACGGCGATTTCAGTCTACTGGCGAACGTCCCGAACGATGCGATTTTTGTAATGCAAAAGGAAGTTGTAACAACTATGGCTTAGTGTCCATGGTTTTCTCAAAAAAAAATATTACTCTCTCTGATCTGAATTAATTGACACAGCTTTTACATTGTATAGATGTTGCGTCAATTAATTTTGCTCCGAGGGAGTAGAACATCTTATATTTGTGACAGAGAGAGTACTATTTAAAAACTCATCAAAATCAGGGAAATTGCAGAATACATCATACCGATGCCATTACAGAAAATATTGCAAGGGAACAAAATCAAACATTTGTATCGTCAATTATGTTCACATTGTTGTTCTAGTAATTATGTCCTTTAACATTTAATTAATGTGCATTTAGACTTAAATTCAGTTAGGTTATTGAAAGTGATTCACTGAATGAGAAATGAAAGATATCAGTTGAGAAAACATTAACCGCTTTCACTATCTTTAATTCATTTTCTTTCCTTCTCCGTACTGCTGGCAGTAATATTGCACTGTGCTACAATAATACTCCATTTGAGAGGGGGAGGTGGAGGGGGAGGGGCTACTCCCGATTATGAGAGTACTTAAGCAGTACGCTACATTTGTTTTGACTGCTACGTTGTACCCCTACATGTCATATAACAATCAAATTACATAGTACTAGAATTGTCTTGTCATCTTCTAAAATGGAACTCTTTGAGAAGGACAAATGTGATATCAGGACATGTACGAAGGTACGACGGATTGTTTGCATGACCATTTATGTTCATCAGAAAACTTAAATAGGAATGCAGTCTATAAATAACTACACATTTTTTTAGCGTGAGATACTTTCAACATCTGGAAGAAGAAGAAAAACACTCGATGCGAGGGATATTCCCTCTTTTTGAGGAACAAAAAAAAACATACAACATCTGACAATAGCAAATAATCACATCGTCGATTGTCATACAAATTGTCTGTAAACAACGGACGGCATATCCTTATTCCCTCTTATCCCCTTCACTCTCTTTCACCTCATACATGTTAAAAATATTTCAAAAGAGAGCTAATATTCCATTGTTGTACATGCCATTAACAATGACTATCAATAAAATAGTTTTAAAACCGACATGATATTGGAGGGTATTAGGAGGGTGGTTGTGCAGCAATTCATGTTGACTGTGCGTCTCACCTCTCACTGATGTCGACCTCTGTTTTTGTGATACATGACGTACACATCACTACCAAGCATCTGTGGTGACTTCAAAATCCTCTACCATCATGAGTTTACTAGGCATTCCTATCGATCGGTACGTGTGTTAGTGTGTGTCATGGTGTGTATGTGTGCAGGTCTTATGGGTTGTGTTATTATTTTCTGAGAAAAATGAACTTCATTTTAAGTAACTGAAAAAGTGGAGCAGTTTTGTAGGATTCTAGTCCTATAAAATGTTCTAACATGTTCCCTTTAGAACAAAGGACTGGCTTCCCAAATATGTGCTTCAAAATTGGTGCATGCGTTCTTCAAAATTCAAACTTCCAGTGACAAGTACTCCAACTATATATAGATTATCTGATACGAAATCAGCGCCATACAAAACTCCGACAGTATCAATTTTGTGAGACATACTCTCTTTTTTTCACCTATGGAATTAACTTTTTGTCAAACTTAATTATTACAGTCAGTGATATCAATAAGTCAGCAGCTGGAATACTTCAAGGAATACAAGGAGAGGCTGAAGCAGGCCAAGGGCCAGGCCGTGGCCGACGAGATCATCGCCGAGGCGCTGTACATCTTCAGCATCGGCACAAACGATTTCTTCGTGAACTACTACGTCATGCCTCTCCGGGCCGCCAAGTACACGCCGACGGAGTACGCCACCTACCTGGTCGGCCTGGCCGAAGACGCCGTCCGCCACGCCTACGAGCTCGGCGCGCGCAAGGTCATGCTCAGCGGCATCCCGCCGTTCGGGTGCGTGCCGGCGGCGAGGACGATGAACCGGGATGCGCCGGGGGAGTGCAACGAGGAGTACAACCGGGTGGCGCAGAGCTACAACGCCGGGGTCCGGGACGCCGTGGTGAGGCTCGGCGCCGAGCTCGCCGGCGCGCGGGTGGTGTACCTGGACGTGTACGACGTGCCGTCCGCCATCTTCGCCGACCCGTCGGAGTACGGCTTCGAGAACGTCGCGCGAGGCTGCTGCGGCACGGGGCTCATCGAGACGACCGTCCTTTGCGGCATGGACGAGGCTTTCACGTGTCAGGATGCTGACAAGTACGTCTTCTTCGATTCGGTCCATCCTTCCCAGAGGACATACAAGCTTTTAGCGGACGAAATTATCAAAACTGCACTGCAAGAATTCCTAGTATGATATTTTGTATACCTACGATATATACTTAAAAATTAAGGAAATCAGATACCAATGGTAGGAAAGAGTAGATTTTGTGCAGATCCACCGTTGGTTTCCTGGATAACATGGACATCTTATATGGGAATTTTCTTTTACTTCAAGGGCAGTTTTAATCCAATAAAAGCATCTCTAGCCAAACTTCTAATAATTTAGCTCATTAAATTTCTAGCCAAACTTCTTTCTTGGTGGTTGCTATGGTAGTGCCGGAGGCAGGTGACGGCCAATGGCGTCGAGCTCAGGGGATTCTTCGGTCTTGATTGTAATTTTCTTTCTTGGCAAGTGTTCCTTTGTGCAAAGGCAAGCGTTCAGTTTTCTTTTCAGTCTCCAGGTCGGTTTCTACGTGACTTGTACTATGATCCTTATGATATAAATGAGACACGTATTATCATGAAAAAAAGAGTTGGTCTCCCAGTTACTAGTAGCGGTAGGAAATAGTAGATTTTGTGCAGATCCATCGTGGGTTTCCTGGGTAACATGGACGTCTTATATGTGACTTTTTTTTTCATTTCAAGGGCATTTTAATCCAAAACAAAAAAGGACATCTCTAACCGAACTTCTATAATTTAGCTCATCAAATAGCCCCTCAAACCTTGAGTCCTTCAATCCGAGGAGTTAAACAAAACAGTTTCTACCAGAACCCCTAAACTCAACTCACTAAAAAAACTTCTTCGTCAATTCCTCTAAGTTTTGCTTTACATATACTATATTTCAACTGTATATTTGCACACATATTAAATCCAAACTTGATAATGAAGGTTCACATAATTCACCAATATTACAAGTTTGAGGTTTACAAATGAAATTATTCAAATTCAAACACACAAAAGGAAAGATCATTTTGGAGCTAGGTATGAACTTCTCGGTTTTTGATACGTCGATGCGTTGCGAGGAATTTTTGTATCCTGTTTGGACGGTGTTCCGGCTCAACAAGATTCCCATTGGAGGTGTACCAAAAGTTCTCTGGCATGCCTCTCTCATTTCAATGATCATTTTATGCAAGATGATGCAACATGTCATAATTGCCATAGGACCTGTGGGTTCCAATACTTCGCAGGGCCACAAATAATGGCAAAGCACTTTCAAAGCATACTAAAAGCTCTGTCGACATCCTTTCTTGACGACTCTTGATGTATTGTGACCTCTTGTCGCCACGAGGACATGGGATTGTCATCACAAATGTGGCCCATGGAAGGATAGATGCCATCTGCAAGGTGGTAGCAAATACATCTCAACGTATTTATAAATTTTGTATGATTCATGCTACATTGCTATCAATTCTATACACTTCGGGCTTTTTTATCATTTTATTGGACTAAAATAGTAGTCAGTGCCCGGTGCCAGCTCATGTTTTTGGGTTTAAGAAAATCACCATAAAAAAGTCCATAAAAACAAAACAAAAATAGGTGAGGTGTTTTTGCATCGGAAGAAAACAAGTGGGGCAAGGCCCAACCCCCGTTGGGGCCCATAGGGCCAGCTCCCTTAGGAGGTGCCCTACTTACAGGGGGGCTAGGGGTGCCTACCACCTGTGGTGCTCCCTCCCAGGTGGATCCGATGCCCAATGGTCTATTTATATTCTAAAACTTTCATCCTAATTTTCGTGCATTTGTCCGCCGCCGCCACTTCGCGATTCCGAGGCGATGTTTGTTTCATGCCTGATTTGGTACTCCGTCAGAGGGGGATTTCATCTCCATCATCCCGAAGATCGATCCTCGCGCTCCAAGATGGGTTGTGAGTATTCCACCCCTGGACTATGGATTCATGGTAGTAACCAAGTTTTAATATCTCCTCTTGATGTGTTTAGATGTTCAATACAATAGCCATATGAGATGCCTTACATGATTATGGTTAATCTGATGTGTTCTTAGTGGGTGATGTTGATCATATGATGAATTATTCCATTATGTTGAGAATTATGGGTGTCATCTTGATTGATCTATAGATTTATATTTTTCTCTGGTTGCTTGTTTACTCTTGGCCAGTTTTCAACAATAATCAGCAGTGGGAGACGTGTGCATTAGTTGGGTTCAATCTTGCAAGTAATCTGCCACAGTGACATAAAATGGAAAAGGATTGTATCTATATTTGTTGCCACTAAGGGTTATGTTTTTTAGAGGTTCACGGGAATCCCATAAAGAACAGTATGTCATCTTGCTCAAAGCAATTACCTATGTTCACACTTAATGAACAAATGATGCAGAGGGGTCTTGATTTATGGACGGGCTATTTAGTTATAAGATGCAGAGGGGTCTTGATTATGTACATTTTTACATGATTATGTTACTTGCCACACTTTTCTTTATTGGAGAGATGCACTTGGTAAACCTATGAACCCCTGTCCAATTCTTACCATAAGAATCACCTTCCAACAAATTTTACCCGCATTTTTATTTTAAGTTTTTTATTCCAAAAATATAAAAAAATATCATCTACCACATTATTTTTAATTGCCTTGTGCCAATAGCAAGAATGGCAAGGTTGGCACCCTTGTTAGCTCTGTTGGGGAGACAAGTGAAGTTTATTTATGTTGTAGAGCATTATATTGTTGTAGGGAATGCATTTCTGTGGATTGATACCTTGGTTTCTAAAGCTGAGGGAAACTTTCTACGTACTACAAAATCCTCCACTTGGGAGTCCAACACCTTGCTCCCTGGCAAGCTAGCATGTTTCGGCACCATTTTTTGAGAGGTACATTCTCCACTAAATTTTTACCTCTTGTCAACAACTAAGTGTCTGGCAAAGGTAAAAGTTTTTGGAATAGGTTATGTATCACTTTTATTATCTTTCTTGTTTTATATCCTATCTAGTTGTAAAAAAAATATCCTGGTTAGTGTTTTCATTTTGCAGAACTATCGAAAACTCCAAAAAAAATCAACACCTAGTTACATTTTGTTTAGTAGTTGTAATTGGACCTTCATCTGGCTTGAATAGGTTTATGGTTGGTAGTGGTAATATTACGGGAGAATAAATTCATGATTGCTTCCTAACTTTTTTCCGTAATTGCTAGAACTGCACGATCTTATTGGAAGCAATGGTTCAAATTGTTGGTGACTTGGAACACACTTTCATGTATCTTCACCCTACCTTGCAAAGAATGTACTTGGAAGTAAAAAGAAGAGGGTGAGAATATATATTTTGTTTTAGAAACCATGCTTAGAGTCTTTGCGCCCACCATAAGGGAATCTAGGGAAGTGTTTTGGTATTATAAAGTACCCATTGGAATACCTCAAGTTAGTGATATAATAAGAGAGGAAGACATTTTCTAGGCTTTCTATGATGAGATAAATGTGGAGGAGTTTTACAAGAACCTAGTGGCTAGGGCCACAACTAAAGATAAACTAGAATACATAGGTAAAACCATAGAGGAATAACTTAATTGGTTATCTTTAGAACAACCCTATGGGGAGGTGAAAAGGCCTCTATGTGAGGATGGGGATCTAGTTTCTTACTTTTTTTTTGTAAATATTGATATGCATTTTGATGATCAAGAGAGAGCTTCACTTTTAGGTTATCCCCGACCTTTCGATATGATAAAGGAAGAAAAGAGTTGTCCCCATTGTGGAGGAAGTGGAGAAGGTAAAACTTGACTATCCATAAAAAATATCATGTTTAGCTCAAAGGCATTAAAGGAAGCGCCTCTAGGAAGTAGCCCACATTTAGATTTTAGTTTCATTTGAATAGAACTTTCTAAGTTACTATAGCGAAGTGTTTTTTAATAACGTGTCAAGTTATGCAATTAGTTTGAATGTGTATAAGACTTTCTGGTAGTTGTTGTTCTGTTTTCTATTGTTTGATGTACTTCCAGAAAATGATATAATTCATTGGAATGCGCTTTTGACTGAAAAAAAGCATAGAGCAGAGCCACATTTGTCTAATATTTTTCCTAATGTTTTTTGGGAATTTTTGGAGTTTTATAAGTGCCATGAAAATTCGCGTCTCTATCTGCTAGTCTGTTTGACAGATTCTTGTGCAACTATTGTATTTGCTATAGGATTGCATAGTGGTCGACTTTTGCTCGATCAAGGGAGAAAATTATTGTGCATTTGCTATAGCTACTTTTGTGCCATGTTGTCATAATTTATATACAATAGGTATAACTATATTTGGACTAACCCAGACTTACTGTTCCCTTAAGCTATACTATTTATATGATATAAACTTCATTTGGGATCCCATCACAGTTAAAAGTGTTGGGAAACATTGCATGGAAAACAAAAAAAATTCTACGCACACGCAAGATCTATCAAGGAGATGCATAGCAACAAGAGGGGAGAGTGTGTCTACGTACCCTCATAGACCGTAAGCGGAAGCGTTTAGTAACGCGGTTGATGTAGTCGAACTTCTTCGCGCTCCAGCCGATCAAGTAACGAACGTATGACACCTCCGCGTTCAGCACACGTTCAGCTCGGTGACGTCCTCCGCCTTCTTGATCCAGCAAGACGGCGAGGTAGTGGATGAGTTCCAGTAACACGATGGCCTGGTGACGGTGATGGTGATGATATCTCTAGAGGGCTTCGCCTAAGCACTACGAAAATATGACCGATGGTGTAAACGGTGGAGGGAGGCGCCGCACACGGCTAAACAATTGTCATGATTATGTGTGGCGCTCCCCTCCCACATATATATAGGTGGGGGAGAGGGGAGAGGCCAAGGGGTGCCCCAAGTAGGGTTGAATCCTACTTGGGGACTTCCCCAAGCCCCCCTTTCCATATATGAGCGCGGGGGAAGGCAGGAGGAGGAGGCGCCCCCCCTTTCCTTTTCTCTCATGAGGAGGGAAAGGCAGGAGGGGCCACCCCTCCCCTTTCCTTCCCCTAGGGCTCGACGGCCATGTAGGGGCGCACCAGCCCCCAAGTAGGCTAGTCTGTCCTCTCCTTTGGCCCATTAAGCCCGTACACTTCCCCGATGACTACCCTGTGCACTCTGAAACTCTTTCGGTGTCCGAATAGCATCATCCTATATATTAATCTTTACCTCTCGACCATTTCGAGACTCCTCGTCATGTCTGTGATCTCATCCAGGACGCCGAACAACATTCGGTCACCAAATCATATAACTCATATAACACTATATCGTCAACGAACGTTAAGCGTGCGAACCCTACGGGTTCGAGAACTACGTAGACATGACCGAGACACCTCTCCAGTCAATAACCAATAGCGGAACCTGGATGCCCATATTGGCTCCTACATATTCTATGAAGATCTTTATCAGTCGAACCGTTATGACAACATACGTAATTGCCTTTGTCCATCGGTATGTTACTTGCCCGAGATTCAATCGTCGGTATCTCTATACCTAGTTCAATATCGTTACCAGCAAGTCTCTTTACTCGTTCCGTAATACATCATCTTGTAACTAACTCATTAGTCATTTGCTTGCAAGGCTTCTTATGATGTGTATTATCGAGAGGGCCCAGAGATACCTCTCCGATACTCGGAGTGACAAATCCTAATCTTGATCTATGCCAACTCAACAAACACCTTCGAAGATACCTGTAGAGCATCTTTATAATCACCCAGTTACGTTGTGACGTTTGATAACACACAAGGTATTCCTCCGGTATCCGGGAGTTGCATAATCTCATAGTCCAAGGAATATGTATTTGTCATCAAGAAAGCAATAACAATAAACTGAACGATCAATATGCTAAGCTAACGGATGGGTCTTGTCCATCACATCATTCTCCTAATGATGTGATCATGTTATCAAATGACAACACATGTCTATGATTAGGAAACCTTAACCATCTTTGATCAATGAGCTAAGCTAGTAGAGGCTTACTAGGGACATGGTATTTGTTTATGTATTCACACATGTATTTAAGTTTCCGATCAATACAATTATAGCATGAATAATAAACCTTTATCATGAATAAGGAAATATAAAATAACAACTTTATTATTGCCTCTAGGGCATATTTCCTTCAGTCTGCCACTTGCACTAGAGTCAATAGTCTAGTTCACATCACCATGTGATTAACACCCATAGTTCACATCGCCATGTGACTAACACCCAAAGAGTTTACTAGAGTCAATAATCTAGTTCACATCGCCATGTGACTAACACCCAAAGAGTTTACTAGAGTCAATAATCTAGTTCACATCGCCATGTGATTAACACCCAAAGAGTACTAAGGGGTGATCATGTTTTGCTTGTGAGAGAAGTTCAGTCAACGGGTCTGCCACATTCAGAGCCGTATGTAATTTGCAAATTTTATGTCTACAATGCTCTGCATGGAGCTACTCTAGCTAATTACTTCCACGTTCAATATGTATCCAGATTGAGATTCAGAGTCATCTGGAACGGTCTCAAAGCTTGCATCAACGTAACCCTTAAGATGAACTCTTTATCACCTCTGTAAGGGCATCATCTGCCTTAGAGTTTTGGTGATGATGACAACACATGTGTGGACTAATCGTGCGTTCTAGTTCTCTCAGGTACACATTGTGTGGCGCAAGACAGTTAGGCCTTCCCTCTATGCGGAAAAGATCGAAGATGGAGTTTCCGACATTTTTATTCCATTGGTCGTAGGATATCCGTACTATTAAGAGGGAATCCACATCGGAAGGTATTGGGTGAATCACTTCACGTACACATTCTCTGTACCCACCATATACCCTCCGTTCGAGGAGAGAGAGGTTCCCCAAAGTCCTCTGTCACTGTGCAGTTCTGCCCATGGCGGTAGTACCGCTCCATTGAGCAGTTGTACCACTGGCCGGTAGTTCTAGTCATACCACCGCTCCAAGTACCGCTCAGGGGTGACTCCCTTTTATACCGGGTACGGTGGTAGACCGGTGGTGGAACGGAAGTTCCGGTTTGTCTTGACAAACCGGTACTACCGGTGTTCAGGGTGGTAGTACCGCCTCGGACTCCACCACCCAGGGACTGCTGGCCCAACGGTAGCTCCGGCCCAACCACCGCTCTAACTACCGGCCTCGGGTGATTTCCTTCTGGTTGTGAAGCAGTAGTCGGGCGGTAGCGGGACGGTAGTTCCGGTATGTTCCGATATACCGGTACTACCGGGTGCCTCACTAGAAGTACCGCCCTGGTGCCCTAGCAGGGGTTTCCCGCATTCACCGGTTCTACCAGTGTCTATTGCGGAAGTACCGCTCCTATGCATTTCTGCGCATAACGGTTGGATCTGAGGGGACCCTATTTAAGGAGGTGCTTCTCCCACCTCCCACGTATCTCTTGCCTCTCTCTCTCTCTCTCCTCCATTAATGCCCTTGAAGCTTTCTTGCCCGATCTCTCTCTCTAGCCACTCAAACTTGTTGATTTGCTAGGGATTGAAGGAGGAGACCTAGATCTACACTTCCACCAAAGGATATTTGATTCCCCCATACTTTCTTGTGTGGATTTTGTTACTCTTGGGTGCTTGGGCGCCCTAGACGGAAGAGGTCACTTCGGAGCCACATTCCATTGTGGTGAAGCTCCGGGGTTTCGTTGGGAGCCTCCAATTAAGTTGTGGAGAGAGCCCCAACCTTGTTTGTAAAGGTCCGGTTGCCGCCTTCAAGGGCACGAATAGTGGAATCACGGCATCTCGCATTGTGTGAGGGCGTGAGGAGAATACGGTGGCCCTAGTGGCTTCTTGGGGAGCATTGTGCCCCCACACCGCTCCAACGGAGACGTACTTCCCCTCAAAGGGAAGGAACTTCGGTAACACATCCTCGTCTTCAGTGGCTCCACTCTTGGTTATCTCGTACCTTTACTTGTGCAAGCTTATCTTGTGTTGTATCCCTTGCTTGCTTGTGCACTTGTTGTTGTTGCATCATATAGGTTGCTCACCTAGTTGCATATCTAGACAACCTACTTTGATGCAAAGTTTAAATTGGTAAAGAAAAGCTAAAAAGTGTTAGTTGCCTATGTTGGGGAACGTAGTAATTTCAAAAAAATTCCTATGCACACGCAAGATCATGGTGATGCATAGCAACGAGAGGGGAGAGTGTCGTCCATGTACCCTCGTAGACCGTTAAGCGGAAGCGTTATGACAACGCGGTTGATGTAGTCGTACGTCTTCACGATCGACCGATGTTCAGTGCCGAACGTACGGCACCTCCGCGTTCAGCACACGTTCAGCTCGGTGACGTCCCGCGAACTCACGATCCAGTAGAGCTCGAGGGAGAGTTTCGTCAGCACGATGGCATGGTGACGATGTTGATGAAGCTACCGATGCAGGGGTTCGCCTAAGCACCGCAATGATATGACCGAGGTGGATTATGGTGGAGGGGGCACCGCACACGGCTGGGAGAGATCAATGATCAACTTGTGTGTTCTAGGGTGCCCCCTGCCCCCGTATATAAAGGAGCTAGGGGGGAGGCGGCCAGCCAAGGAGGAGGGCGCGCCAAGGGGGGAGTTCTACTCCCACCGGGAGTAGGACTCCTCTTTTCCTAGTAGGAGTAGGAGAAGGGGGAAGGAGGAGAGAGAGGGGAAGAGGGGAAGGAAAGGGGGGCGTCGCCCCCCTCCTTGTCCAATTCGGACTAGAGGGGGAGGGGGTGCGCGGCCTGCCCTGGCCGCCCCTCCTCTTCTCCACTAAGTCCCATTAGGCCCAATATACTCCCCCGGGGGTTCCGGTAACCCCCGGTACTCCGGTATATGCCCGAAACCTCCCGAAACACTTTCAGTGTCCGAACATAGTCATCCAATATATCGATCTTTATGTCTCAACCATTTTGAGACTCCTCGTCATGTTCGTGATCATATCCGGGACTCCGAACTACCTTCAGTACATCAAAACATATAAACTCATAATACCAATCGTCACAGAACTTTAAGCGTGCGGACCCTACGGGTTCGAGAACTATGTAGACATGAGCGAGACACGTCTCCGGTCAATAACCAACAGCGGAACCTGGATGCTCATATTGGTTCCTACATATTCTACGAAGATCTTTATCGGTCAAACCGCATAACAACATACGTCGTTCCCTTTGTCATCGGTATGTTACTTGCTCGAGATTGAATCGTCGGTATCTTAATACCTAGCTCAATCTCGTTACCGGCAAGTCTCTTTACTCGTTCCGTAGTGCATCATCCCGTAACTAACTCATTAGTCACATTGCTTGCAAGGCTTATAGTGATGTGCATTACCGAGAGGGCCCAGAGATACCTCTCCGACAATCGGAGTGACATATCCTATTCTCGATCTATGCCAACTCAACGAACACCATCGGACACACCTGTAGAGCACCTTTATAATCACCCAATTACGTTGTGACATTTGGTAGCACACAAAGTGTCCCTCCGGTATTTGGGGGTTGCATAATCTCATAGTCATAGGAACATGTATAAGTTATGGAGAAAGAACCAGCAGTAAACTAAATGATCAAGTGCTAAGCTAACAAAATGGGTCAAGTCAATCACATCATTCTCCTAATGATGTGATCCCGTTAATCAAATGACAACTCATGTCTATGGCTAGGAAACTCAACTATCTTTGATTAACGAGCTAGTCAAGTAGAGGCATACTAGTGACACTATGTTTTTCTATGTATTCACACATGTATTATGTTTCCGGTTAATACAATTCTAGCATGAATAATAAACATTTGTCATGATATGAGGAAATAAATTATAACTTTATTATTGCCTCTAGGGCATATTTCCTTCAGTCTCCCACTTGCACTAGTGTCAATAATCTAGATCACACAGTAATGATTCTAACACCCATGGAGTCTTGGTGCTGATCATGTTTTGCTCGTGGAAGAGGCTTAGTCAACGGGTCTGCAACATTCAGATCCGTATGTATCTTGCAAATCTCTATGTCTCCCACCTGGACTTGATCCCGGGTGGAATTGAAGCGTCTCTTGATGTGCTTGGTTCTCTTGTGAAATCTGGATTCCTTTGCCAAAGCAATTGCACCAGCATTGTCACAAAAGATTTTCATGGGACCCGATGCACTAGGTGTGACAACTAGATCGGATATGAACTCCTTCATCCAGACTCCTTCATTTGCTGCTTCCGAAGCAGCTATGTATTCCGCTTCACACGTAGATCCCGCCACGACGCTTTGTTTAGAACTGCACCGACTGACAGCTCCACCGTTCAATGTAAACACATATCCGGTTTGCGATTTAGAATCATCCAGATTAGTGTCAAAGCTTGCATCAACATAACCATTTACGATGAGCTCTTTGTCACCTCCATAAACGAGAAACAGATCCTTAGTCCTTTTCAGGTATTTCAGGATGTTCTTGACCGCTGTCCAATGATCCACTCCTGGATTACTTTGGTACCTCCCTGCTAAGATAATAGCAAGGCACACATCAGGTGTGGTACACAACATTGCATACATGATAGAGCCTATGGCTGAAGCATAGGGAACACTTTTCATTTTCTCTCTATCTTCTGAAGTGGTCAGGCATTGAGTCTGACTCAACTTCACACCTTGTAACACAGGCAAGAACCCTTTGTTTGCTTGATCCATTTTGAACTTCTTCAAAACTTTATCAAGGTATGTGCTTTGTGAAAGTCCAATTAAGCGTCTTGATCTATCTTATAGATCTTGATGCCCAATATGTAAGCAGCTTCACCGAGGTCTTTCATTGAAAAACTCTTATTCAAGTATCCTTTTATGCTATCCGGAAATTCTATATCATTTCCAATCAGCAATATGTCATCCACATATAATATTAGAAATGCTACAGAGCTCCCACTCACTTTCTTGTAAATACAGGCTTCTCCAAAAGTCTGTATAAATCCATATGCTTTGATCACACTATCAAAACGTTTATTCCAACTCCGAGAGGCTTGCACCAGTCCATAAATGGATCGCTGGAGCTTGCACACTTTGTTAGCTCCATTTGGATCGACAAAACCTTCTGGTTGCATCATATACAACTCTTCTTCCAGAAATCCATTCAGGAATGCAGTTTTCACATCCATTTGCCAAATTTCATAATCATAAAATGCAGCAATTGCTAACATGATTCGGACAGACTTAAGCATCGCTACGGGTGAGAAAGTCTCATTGTAGTCAACCCCTTGAACTTGTCGAAAACCTTTCACAACAAGTCGAGCTTTGTAGACAGTAACATTACCGTCAGCGTCAGTCATCTTCTTGAAGATCCATTTATTCTCTATGGCTTGCCGATCATCGAGCAAGTTAACCAAAGTCCACACTTTGTTCTCATACATGGATCCCATCTCATATTTCATGGCCTCAAGCGATTTCGCGGAATCTGGGCTCACCATTGCTTCTTCATAGTTCGAAGGTTCGCCTTGGTCAAGTAACATGACCTCCAGAATAGGATTACCGTACCACTCTGGTGCGGATCTTACTCTGGTTGACCTACGAGGTTCGGTAGCAACTTGATCTGAAGTTTCATCATCATCATCATTAGCTTCCTCACTAATTGGTGTAGGAATCACTGGAACTGATTTCTGTGATGAACTACTTTCCAATAAGGGAGCAGGTACAATTACCTCATCAAGTTCTACTTTCCTCCTACTCACTTCTTTCGAGAGAAACTCCTTCTCTAGAAAGGATCCATTTTTAGAAACAAATGTCTTGCCTTTGGATCTGTGATAGAAGGTGTACCCAACAGTTTCCTTTGGGTATCATATGAAGGCACATTTGTCCGATTTGGGTTCGAGCTTATCAGTTTGAAGCTTTTTCACATAAGCATCGCAACCCCAAACTTTAAGAAACGACAACTTTGGTTTCTTGCCAAACCATAGTTCATAAGGCGTCGTCTCAACGGATTTCGATGGTGCCCTATTTAACGTGAATGCAGCCGTCTCTAAAGCATAACCCCAAAACGATAGCGGTAAATCAATAAGAGACATCATAGATCGCACCATGTCTAGTAAAGTACGATTACGACGTTCGGACACACCATTATGCTGTGGTGTTCCGGGTGGCGTGAGTTGCGAAACTATTCCGCATTGTTTCAAATGTAGACCAAACATGTAACTCAAATATTCTCCTCCACGATGAGATCGTAGAAACTTTATTTTCTTATTACGATGATTTTCCACTTCACTCTGAAATTCTTTGAACTTTTCAAATGTTTGAGACTTATGTTTCATTAAGTAGATATACCCATATCTGCTCAAATCATCTGTGAAGGTGAGAAAATAACGGTACCCGTCGCGATCCTCAGTATTCATCGGACCACATACATCAGTATGTATGATTTCCAACAAATCTGTTGCTCGCTCCATTGTTCCGGAGAATGGCGTTTTAGTCATCTTGCCCATGAGGCATGGTTCGCAAGTACTAAGTGATTCATAATCAAGTGATTCCAAAAGTCCATCAGTATGGAGTTTCTTCATGCGCTTTACACCAATATGACCCAAACGGCAGTGCCACAAATAAGTTGCACTATCATTATCAACTCTGCATCTTTTAGCTTCAACATTATGAATATGTATATCACTACTATCGAGATTCGACACAAATAGACCACACTTCAAGGGTGCATGACCATAAAAGATATTACTCATATAAATAGAACAACCATTATTCTCAGATTTAAATGAATAACCGTTTCGCATCAAACAAGATCTAGATATAATGTTCATGCTTAACGCTGGCACCAAATAACAATTATTCAGGTCTAAAACTAATCCTGAAGGTAGATGTAGAGGTAGCGTGCCGACGGCGATCACATCGACTTTGGAACCATTTCCAACACGCATCGTCACGTCGTCCTTAGCCAGTCTTCGCTTAATCCGTAGTCCCTGTTTCGAGTTGCAAATATTGGCAACAAAACCAGTATCAAATACCCAGGTGCTACTGCGAGCTCTAGTAAGGTACACATCAATAACATGTATACCATATATACCTTTGTTCACCTTGCCATCCTTCTTATCCGCCAAATACTTGGGCAGTTCCGCTTCTAGTGAACAGTCTGTTTGTAGTAGAAGCACTCAGTCTCAGGCTTAGGTCCAGACTTGGGTTTCTTCTCTTGAGCAGCAACTTGTTTTCCATTCTTCTTGAAGTTCCCCTTCTTCTTCCATTTACCCTTTTTCTTGAAACTGGTGGTCTTGTTGACCATCAACACTTGATGCTCCTTCTTGATTTCCACCTCTGCAGCCTTTAGCATTGCGAAGAGCTCGGGAATTGTCTTATCCACCCCTTGCATATCATAGTTCATCATGAAGCTCTTGTAGCTTGGTGGCAGTGATTGAAGAATTCTGTCAATGACACTATCATCTGGAAGATTAACTCCTAGTTGAATCAAGTGATTGTTATACCCAGACATTTGAAGGAAATATGCCCTAGAGGCAATAATAAAGTTATTTATTACCTTATATCATGATAAATGTTTATTATTCATGCTAGAATTGTATTAACTGGAAACATGATACATGTGTGAATACATAGACAAAACAGAGTGTCACTAGTATGCCTCTACTTGACTAGCTCGTTGATCAAAGATGGTTATGTTTCCTAGCCATGGACATGAGTTGTCATTTGATTAACGGGATCACATCATTAGAAGAATGATGTGATTGACTTGACCCATTCCGTTAGCTTAGCACTGGATCGTTTAGTATGTTGCTATTGCTTTCTTCATGACTTATATATGTTCCTATGACTGAGATTATGCAACTCCCGTTTACCGGAGGAACACTTTGTGTGCCACCAAATGTCACAACGTAACTGGGTGATTATAAAGGTGCTCTACAGGTGTCTCCAAAGGTACTTGTTGAGTAGGCGTATTTCGAGATTAGGCTTTGTCACTCCGATTGTCGGAGAGGTATCTCTGGGCCCACTCGGTAATACACATCACTATAAGCCTTGCAAGCATTGTAAGTAATGAGTTAGTTGCGGGATGATGTATTACAGAACGAGTAAAGAGACTTGCCGGTAATGAGATTGAACTAGGTATTGAGATACCGACGATCGAATCTCGGGCAAGTAATATACCGATGACAAAGGGAACAACGTATGTTGTTATGCGGTTTGACCGATAAAGATCTTCGTAGAATATGTGGGAGCCAATATGAGCATCCAGGTTCCGCTATTGGTTATTGTCCGGAGACGTGTCTCGGTCATGTCTACATAGTTCTCGAACCCGTAGGGTCCGCACGCTTAAAGTTTGGTGACGATGGGATTATGAGTTTATGTGATTTGATGTACCGAAGGTAGTTCGGAGTCCCAGATGAGATCGGGGACATTACAAAGAGTCACGAAATGGTCGAGACATAAAGATCGATATATTGGACGACTATATTCGGACATCGGAAAGGTTCCGAGTGATTCGGATATTTTCGGGGGTACCGGGGAGTTACGGGAATACGAGGAAGAAGTAATGGGCCTCATGGGCCAAGTGGTTGAAGAGAGGAGGCAGGGCGCGCGGCCCCCTAGCCCAAACCGAATTGGACTAGGGGGTCGGCCCCCTTTCCTCCTTTTCCTCCCTCTCCTTCCTTCTCCTCCTTCCTTTCCTCCTCCTAGTAGGGGTAGGAAAGGGGAGTCCTACTCCTACTAGGAGGAGGACTCCTCCTCCTGGCGCGCCCGTAGAGGGCCGGCCGGCCTCCCCTTGCTCCTTTATATACGGGGGCAGGGGGGCACCTCTAGACACACAAGTTGATCAGTTGATCTCTCCCAGCCGTGTGCGGTGCCCGCCTCCACCATAATCCACCTCGGTCATATCGTAGCATGCTTAGGCGAAGCCCTGCGTCGGTAGCATCATCATCACCGTCATCACGCCGTCGTGCTGATGGAACTCACCCGTGAAGCTCTGCTGGATCGGAGTTCGCGGGACGTCATCGAGCTGAACGTGTGCTGAACTCGGAGGTGCCGTACGTTCGGTACTTGGGTCGGTCGGATCGTGAAGGCGTACGACTACAGCAACCGCGTTGTGCTAACGCTTCCGCTTTCGGTCTACGAGGGTACGTGGACAACACTCTCCCCTCTCGTTGCTATGCATCACCATGATCCTGTGTGTGCGTAGGAAAATTTTGAAATTACTACGTTCCCCAACAGTGGCATCCGAGCCTGGTTTTATGCGTAGACGTTATATGCACGAGTAGAACACAAGTGAGTTGTGGGCAATACAAGTCATACTGCTTACCAACATGTCATACTTTGGTTCGGCGGTATTGTTGGATGAAGCAGCCCGGACTGACATTACGCGTATGCTTACGCGAGACTGGTTCTACCGACGTGCTTTGCACACAGGTGGCTGGCGGATGTCAGTTTCCCCAACTTTAGTTGAACCGAGTGTGGCTACGCCCGATCCTTGAGAAGGTTAAAACAGCACTAACTGGACGAACTATTGTTGTTGTTTTGATGTGTAGGTAAGAACGGTTCTTGCTCAGCCCGTAGCAGCCACGTAAAACTTGCAACAACAAATTAGAGGACGTCTAACTTGTTTTTGCAGGGCATGTTGTGATGTGATATGGTCAAGACATGATGCTATATTTATTGTATGAGATGATCATGTTTTGTAACTGAGTTATCGGCAACTGGAAGGAGCCATATGGTTGTCGCTTTATTGTATGCAATGCAATCGCCCTATAAATTGCTTTACTTTATCACTAAACGATAGCGATAGTCGTAGATGCAATAGTTGGCGAGACGACAACGATGCTACGATGGAGATCAAGGTGTCGCGCTGATGACGATGGTGATCATGACGGAGCTTCGGAGATGGAGATCACAAGCACAAGATGATGATGGCCATATCATATCACTTATATTGATTGCATGTGATGTTTATCTTTTATGCATCTTATTTTGCTTAGAACGATGGTAGCATTATAAGATGATCTCTCACTAAATTTCAAGGTATAAGTGTTCTCCCTGAGTATGCACCGTTGCGAAAGTTCTTCGTGTTGAGACACCACGTGATGATCGGGTGTGATAGGCTCTACGTTCAAATACACCGGGTGCAAAACAGTTGCACACGCGGAATACTCAGGTTAAACTTGACGAGCCTAGCATATGCAGATATGGCCTCGGAACACTGAGACCAAAAGGTCGAGCGTGAATCATATAGTAGATATGATCAACATAGTGATGTTCACCATTGAAAACTACTCCATCTCATGTGATGATCGGACATGGTTTAGTTGATATGGATCACGTGATCACTTAGATGATTAGAGGGATGTCCATCTAAGTGGGAGTTCTTAAGTAATATGATTAATTGAACTTTAATTTATCATGAACTTAGTCCCGGTAGTATTAGCATATCCATGTTGTAGATCAATAGCTCGCGTTTTAGCTCCCCTGTTTTATTTTGATATGTTCCTAGAGAAAACTGAGTTGAAAGATGTTAGTAGCAATGATGCGGATTGGATCCATGATCTGAGGATTATCCTCATTGCTGCACAGAAGAATTATGTCCTTGATGCACCGCTAGGTGACAGACCTATTGTAGGAGCAGATGCAGACGTTATGAACGTTTCGCTAGCTCAATATGATGACTACTTGATAGTTTAGTGCACCATGCTTAACAGCTTAGAATTGGGAATTCAAAGACGTTTTGGACGTCATGGACCATATGAGATGTTCCAGGAGTTGAAGTTAATATTTCAAGCAAATACCCGAGTTGAGAGATATGAAGTCTCCAACTAGTTCTATAGCTAAAAGATGGAGGAGAATAGCTCAAGCAGTGAGCATGTGCTCAGATTGTCTGGGTACTACAATCGCTTGAATCAAGTGGGAGTTAATCTTCCAGATAAAATAGTGATTGACAGAATTCTCTAGTCATCATCACCAAGTTAGTAGAACTTCGTGATGAACTATAATATGCAAGGGATGACGAAAACAATTCCCAAGCTCTTCGCAAATCGGCGAAGGTAGAAATCAAGAAAAACATCAAGTGTTGATGGTTGACAAGACCACTAGTTTCAAGAGAAAGGGCAAAGGGAAGAAGGGGAACTTCAAGAAGAACGGCAAGCAAGTTGCTGCTCAAGTAAAGAAGCCCAAGTCTGGACCTAAGCCTGAAACTGAGTGCTTCTACTGCAAAGGGACTGGTCACTGGAAGCAGGACTGCCCCAAGTATTTGGTGGATAAGAAGGATGGCAAAGTGAACAAAGCTATATTTGATATACATGTTATTGATGTGTACTTTACTAGTGTTTATAGCAACCCCTCGGTATTTGATACTGGTTCAGTTGGGAGTAGTAACTCGAAACGGGAGTTGCAGAATGAACAGAGACTAGTTAAGGGTGAAGTGACGATGTGTATTGGAAGTGGTTCCATGATTGATATGATCATCATCGCACACTCCCTATACTTTCGGGATTAGTGTTGAACCTAAAATAAATGTTATTTAGTGTTTGCGTTGAGCATGAATATGATTGGATCATGTTTATTGCAATACGGTTATTCATGTAAGCTAGAGAATAATTGTTGTTCTGTTTGCATGAATAAAACCTTCTATGGTCATACACCCAATGAAAATGGTTTGTTGGATCTCGATCGTGGTGATACACATTTTCATAATATTGAAGCCAAAAGATGCAAAGTTAATAATGATAGTGCAACTTATTTGTGGCACTGCCGTTTAGGTCATATTGGTGTAAAGCGCATGAAGAAACTCCATGCTAATGGACTTTTGGAATCACTTGATTATGAATCACTTGATGCTTGCGAACCATGCCTCATGGGCAAGATGACTAAGACTCCGTTCTCCGGAACAATGGAGCGAGCAACAGATTTGTTGGAAATCATACATACTGATGTATGTGGTCCGATGAATATTAAGGCTCGCGGCGGGTATCATTATTTTCTGACCTTCACAGATGATTTGAGCAGATATGGGTATATCTACTTGATGAAACACAAGTCTGAAACATTTGAAAAGTTCAAAGAGTTTCAGAGTGAAGTGGAGAATCATCGTAACAAAATAAAAGTTTCTACGATATGATCGTAGAGGTAAAATATTTGAGTTACGAGTTTGGCCTTCAGTTAAAACAATGTGAAATAGTTTCACTACTCACGCCACCTGGAACACCACAGTGTAATGGTGTGTCCGAACATCGTAACCATAGTTTATTAGATATGGTGCGATCTATGATGTCTCTTACCGATCTACCACTATCGTTTTGGGGTTATGCATTAGAGACAGCTACATTCACGTTAAATAGGGCACCATCTAAATCCGTTGAGACGACACCGTATGAACTATGGTTTGGCAAGAAACCTAAGCTGTCATTTCTTAAAGATTGAGGTTGCAATGCTTATGTGAAAAAGTTTCAACCTGATAAGCTCAAACCCAAATCGGAGAAGTGCGTCTTCATAGGATACCCAAAAGAAAATGTTGGGTACACTTTCTATCACAGACCCGAAGGCAAGATGTTCGTTGCTGAGAATGGATCCTTTCTAGAGAAGGAGTTTCTCTCGAAAGAAGTGAGTGGGAGGAAAGTAGAACTTGATGAGGTAATTCTACCTGCTCCCGAATAGGAAAGTAGTTCATCACAGAAATTAGTTCCAGTGATTCCTACACCAATTAGTGAGGAAGTTAATGATAGTGATCATGAAACTTCAGATCAAGTTACTACCGAACCTCGTAGGTCAACCAGAGTAAGATCCGCACCAGAGTGGTATGGTAATCCTGTTCTGGAGGTCATGTTACTTGACCATGACAAACCTACGAACTATGAGGAAGCGATGATGAGCCCAAATTCCGCAAAATGGCTTGAGGCCATAAAATCTGAGATGGGATCCATGTACGAGAACAAAGTATGGACTTTGATTGACTTGCCCAATGATCGGCGAGCCATTGAGACTAAATGGATCTTCAAGAGGAAGACGAACGCTGATAGTAGTGTTATTATCTACAAAGCTAGAATTGTCGCAAAAGGTTTTCGACAAGTTCAAGGTGTTGACTACGATGAGAGTTTCTCACTCGTATCTATGCTTAAGGCCGTCCGAATCATGTTAGCAATTGCCGCATTTTATGAAATCTGGCAAATGGATAAACAAAACTGCATTCCTTAATGGATTTATTTATGATGCAACCAGAAGGTTTTGTCAATCCTAAAGGTGCTAACAAAATATGCAAGCTCCAGCGATCCATCTATGGACTGGCGCAAGCATCTCGGAGTTGGAATATACGCTTTGATAAGTTGATCAAAGCATATAGTTTTATACAGACTTGCGCTGAAGCCTGTATTTACAAGAAAGTGAGTGGGAGCACTACAACATTTCTGATAAGTATAGGTGAATGACATATTGTTGATCGGAAATAATGTAGAATTATTCTGCAAAGCATAAAGGAGTGTTTGAAAGGAGTTTTTCAAAGAAAGACCTCGGTGAAGCTGCTTACATATTGAGCATCAAGATCTATAGAGATAGATCAAGATGCTTGATAAGTTTTTTCAATGAATACATACCTTGACAAGATTTTGAAGTAGTTCAAAATGGAACAGTCAAACAAAGAGTTCTTGCCTGTGTTACAAGGTGTGAAATTGAATAAGACTCAAAGCCCGACCACGACAGAAGATAGAAAGAGAATGAAAGTCATTCCCTATGCCTCAGCCATAGGTTCTATAAAGTATGCTATGCTGTGTACCAGACCTATTGTGTACCTCACCAAGAGTTTGGCAAGAGGGTACAATAGTGATCTAGGAGTAGATCACTGGACAGCGGTCAAAAATTGTCCTTAGTGGAATAAGGAAATATTTCTCGGTTATGGAGGTGATAAAGAGTTCATCGTAAAGAGTTACGTCGAGGCAAGCTTTGACACCGATCTGGATGACTCTAAGTCTCGATCTAGATACATATTGAAAGTGGGAGCAATTATCTAGAGTAGCTCCGTGCAGAGCATTGTAGACATAGAAATTTGCAAAATACTTACAAATTTGAATGTGACAGACCCGTTGACTAAAATTATCTCACAAGCAAAACATGATCACACCTTAGTACTCTTTGGGTGTTAAGCACATAGCGATGTGAACTAGATTATTGACTCTAGTAAACCCATTGGGTATTGGTCACATGGCGATGTGAACTATAAAGTGTTAAATCACATGACGATGTGAACTATTGGTGTTAAATCACATGGCGGTGTGAACTAGATTATTGACTCTAGTGCAAGTGGGAGACTGAAGGAAATATGCCCTAGAGGCAATAATAAAGTTATTTATTTCCTTATATCATGATAAATGTTTATTATTCATGCTAGAATTGTATTAACTGGAAACTTGATACACAGGGTACCGGGGAGTTACGGGAATACGAGGAAGAAGTAATGGGCCTCATGGGCCAAGTGGTGGAAGAGAGGAGGCAGGGCGCGCGGCCCCCCTAGCCCAAACCGAATTGGACTAGGGGGCCGGCCCCCCTTTCCTCCTTTTCCTCCCTCTCCTTCCTTCTCCTTCTCCTCCTTCCTTTCCTCCTCCTAGTAGGAGTAGGAAAGGGGAGTCCTACTCCTACTAGGAGGAGGACTCGTCCTCCTGGCGCGCCCATAGAGGGCCGGCCGGCCTCCCCACTTGCTCCTTTATATACGGGGGCAGAGGGGCACCTCCAGACACACAAGTTGATCAGTTGATCTCTCCCAACCGTGTGCGGTGCCCCCCTCCACCATAATCCACCTCGGTCATATCGTAGCGGTGCTTAGGCGAAGCCCTGCGTCGGTAGCATCATCATCACCATGATCACACCGTCGTGCTGACGGAACTCACCCGTGAAGCTCTGCTGGATCGGAGTTCGCAGGACGTCATCGAGCTGAACGTGTGCTGAACTCGGAGGTGTCGTACGTTCGGTACTTGGATCGGTCGGATCGTGAAGACGTACGACTACATCAACCGTGTTGTGCTAACACTTCCGCTTTCGGTCTACGAGGGTACGTGGACAACACTCTCCCCTCTCGTTTCTATGCATCACCATGATCCTGTGTGTGCGTAGGAAAATTTTAAAATTACTACGTTCCCCAACAACATTTTGAGTATATGTTCACTGACAGAACTATTCTCCTCCATCTTGCAGCTGTAGAACTTATTGGAGACTTCATATCTCTCAATCCGGGCATTTGCTTGAAATATTAACTTCAACTCCTGGAACATCTCATATGCTCCATGACATTCAAAACGTCGTTGAAGTCCCGGTTCTAAGCCGTAAAGCATGGCACACTGAACTACCGAGTAGTCATCAGCTTTGCTCTGCCAAACATTCTTAACGTCGTCAGTTGCATCTGCAGCAGGCCTGGCACCCAGCGGTGCTTCCAGGACGTAATTCTTCTGTGCAGCAATGAGGATAATCCTCAAGTTACGGATCCAGTCCGTGTAATTGCTACCATCATCTTTCAACTTTGCTTTCTCAAGGAACGCATTAAAATTCAACGGAACAACAACACGGACCCTATTTAGCTCTTGAGGAAGAGCGCGGTCATCGTTTGGCTCTCGAGGAGTCACACAACATTGACCATGCTAAATTAAAGAAAGATCTTGATCATGCTCTTGTTGTATCTCGTGTGCTAAATTCTGAGAATGCCAAACTTGGGGTTGATCTTGCTAGACTCAAGGAGGAGTTTGTGTGACGCCCGGATAATTAGACTACAATAATTCCCTGCTATTGATGCCACGTCACCTCTGACACTGTAGTTAATCCCTTTCGTTAGTTCAAAAAACAAATTCAAATTCAAAATTTAAATAAAAGCAAACAACAAAAGTTTTCAGATGTTAAAACTAAAATGTTCGGATCGTGACAAATATTGCGTAGGTAGTTATGGGGAAGAAACAACATTTTTATAAAAAGTTTAAATGCACTTAAATGATTAAAACAGTAGGTAAAACTATTAAATAAATGCCTTTGATATTTTATAAAATCATAAACTATTTTATCTTGAGGTAAAACTTTTTAGGGTAGTGGGTTGTTTTGGAACACTAATTTGGAGCTATTGTCATATTTTACTAAACTAAGAATAAAGTGTAACTAAAATAAAACAGAAAAGGAAAAAAGAACTAAAACTAAAACAAACAAAAAAAGGAAGAAAAACAACTGCCCCCCCCCCCCCTGACTGGGCCTTGGCCCAGTTGGCCGTGTGGCCGAGCGGCTTACCGGCGCACCCCCCCCCCCCCGCGCCCCTGGCCTACTAGGCCCCCACCAGTAAACCCTAACCTCTCCCCGATCCCCTCTCTCTCTCGCTCCCCCCTCGATCCCCCTCTCCCTCCCCCGATCTGGATCGGGAAAACGGCGCCCCGACCCCCATCGCCTCGACGTGCATCGCCGCCCCACCGCGCCTCGGTCCTCCACCGCGGCGCCACCTCGCCGGCGTCGCACCTCCCGGCCTCCTTCCTCTCCCTCGTTCACCGCGTCGTCTTCCCCGAGCTCCGCGCGCACTCCGTCCACGGCGCCTCGCCGCCCGTCTTCGTCCTCCTCCACGACCGGAGCTCCTCCGCCTCGTCGCGCCTCGCCGGAGCGCTCTCCCCCGCCGGACTGCCTCCCCTACGCCGCCGTCCTCGCCATCCCCCTCGACCCCCACTGTCGTGACCCTGCAACCCACGGTGAGGCCACCGGCCTCCGTCGCCCGCCCCCTCTCCTCCTCTCTCCTCCGCGCGCGCGCACCGCACCGCACCGCCGTCGCCCCCCCACCGGCGTTGGCCTCTGGCTTCGCCCCACACCCTCGCCCCCGTACACGCCCGTGGCCGCCGCTGCCCGTCCCCTGCTGCGGCTCTGCTCCGGCCAAGCCGCCGCACGCCGTCGCTCCCCCCGCTTCCGCCTGCCGCGGCCGGCCGGCGAGCCTCGCCTCGCCGCGCCCCGACGGCCTTCGTCCGCCGCGCCCCCTCGCCCGTCCCGTTCGGGCGGACGCCCGACGCCCGGCGCCCGTTGCGCCCGTTGCGCCCGAACCACCTTGGCCTATGGGCCACTGCCTAGTGGGCCTCGCCCCTCTGGGCCACTGCCAGGTGGGCCTCGCCCCACCTGAGCCACTGACCACTGGGCCCGACCCCCTGGCCCAATGACAAACGGGCCCGAGCGCCCCAGAACGGTTTTTAAAATAAAATAAAAATAATAAATAAAAAGTAATATAAATAAAATAAATTAATAATAATAATAATAATAAATTAATTAATAAAATTAATAAATAAATAATTAAAGAAAATAAAAATAAAAATAATTTTAATTAATTAATTAATTAACTAAATTAATTAAGTTAATTAATCCTGTTTAATTTAATTAAATAATAATTATTTAGCTAAACCCTAATCAACCTAAACAGTGAATGACAGGTGGGTCCCACTGGACCCACATGTCAGTTTGACTTAGTCAACCCTTGTTGACTGCTGATGTCAGCATGACATCATGCTGATGTCATAAATCCAAATTACCAAATAAATTAAATAATTAATTAAATTCCAGAAATTAATAAAATCTTTAGAAAATCATATCTTTTAATCCGTAACTCGGATTAAAATATTTTCAACATGAAAGTTGCTCAGAACGACGAGACGAATCCGAATACGCAGTCCGTTCGTCCACCACAACCCCCTAACCTATCGAACTAGCAACTTTCCCCCTCCGGTCCATCTGTCCGAAAACGCGAAACATTGGGAATACCTCCCGGACGTCCCCCCTTCGCCGGTACCACCTACTGTCGCGTTAGGACACGCCTAGCACCGCTCATTTTCATGTCACGCATCGTCATGCTTATGTTTGCATTGTATTTACTGTTTCTTCCCCCCTCTTCTCTCCGGTAGACTACGAGACCGACACTGCTACTGTCCAGTTCGACTACGGAGTTGACGACCCCTCCTACTTGCCAGAGCAACCAGGCAAGCCCCCCCCTTGATCACCAGATATCGCCTACTCTTCTCTATTCTGCTTGCATTAGAGTAGTGTAGCATGTTACTGTTTTCCGATATCCTATCCTGATGCATAGCCTATCCTTGCTACTACTGTTGTTACCTTTACCTGCAATCCTACATGCTTAGTATAGGATGCTAGATTTCCATCAGTGGCCCTACATTCTTGTCCGTCTGCTGTGCTATACTATCGGGCCGTGATCACCTGGGCGGTGATCACGGGTATATACTTATATACTTTATACATGACACATGTGATTACTAAAGTCGGGTCGGCTCGTAGGAGTACCCGCAAGTGGATCTTTGTGGCGGAGCGACAGGGCAGGTTGAGACCACCCAGGTGAGAGGTGGGCCTGGCCCTGGTCGGCGTTCGCGGTTACTTAACACGCTTAACGAGATCTTGGTATTTGATCTGAGTCTGGCCATTTGGTCTATACGCACTAACCATCTACGCGGGAGTAGTTATGGGTATCCCGGCGTCGTGGTATCAGCCGAAGCCTTCTTGACGTCAGCGACTGAGTGGCGCGTGCCAGATTGGACTGGAACGCCACTAGGCTAGGTCTGCTTCCGGCCGCGTACGCAACGTGCAGGTGTGCATAGGGCGATGGGCCCAGACCCCTGCGCGCTTAGGATTAGACCGGCGTGCTGACCGCTCTGTTGTGCTTAGGTGGGGCTGCGACGCGTTGATCTTACGAGGCCGGGCATGACCCAGAAAAGTGTGTCCGGCCAAATGGGATCGAGCGTGTTGGGTTATGTGGTGCACCCCTGCAGGGAAGTTTATCTATTCGAATAGCCGTGTCCCTCGGTAAAAGGACGACTCGGAGTTGTACCTTGACCTTATGACAACTAGAACTGGATACTGAATAAAATACACCCTTCCAAGTGCCAGATACAACCCGGTGATCGCTCTCTAACAGGGCGACGAGGAGGGGATCGCCGGGTAGGATTATGCTAAGCGATACTACTTGGAGGACTTCAATCTACTCTCTTCTACATGCTGCAAGATGGAGATGACCAGAAGCGTAGTCTTCGACAGGACTAGCTATCCCCTTTTATTCTGGCATTCTGCAGTTCAGTCCACTGATATGCCCCTTTACACATATACCCATGCATATGTAGTATAGCTCCTTGCTTGTGAGTACTTTGGATGAGTACTCACGGTTGCTTCTCTCCCTCTTTTCCCCCTTTTCTTTTCTATCTGGTTGTCACAACCAGATGCTGGAGTCCAGGAGCCAGACGCCACCGTCGACGACGACACCTACGACACTGGAGGTGCCTACTACTACGTGCAGGCCGCTGACGACGACCAGGAGTAGTTAGGAGGATCCCAGGCAGGAGGCCTGCGCCTCGTTCGATCTGTATCCCAGTTTGTGCTAGCCTTCTTAAGGAAAACTTGTTTAACTTATGTCTGTACTCAGATATTGTTGCTTCCGCTGACTCGTCTGTGATCGAGCAATTGTATTCGAGCTCTCGAGGCCCCTGGCTTGTATTATGATGCTTGTATGACTTATTTATGTTGTAGAGTTGTGTTGTGATATCTTCCCGTGAGTCCCTGACCTTGATCGTACACATTTGCGTGCATGATTAGTGTACGGTCAAATCGGGGGCGTCACAAGTTGGTATCGGAGCCGACTGCCTGTAGGAATCCCCCTTTCCAACTCCTTGGCCGAAGTCGAGTCTAGTCATTGAAAAACTTTTACTAACATGGCTGTGTGGCTTACGGGCCCACGTCGCCATTGGGTGGTATTAGGATCTTTTACTCCTTGTCTATACTCCGGGACTCTGATCTCTCTTCTATTCGGGTTAAATGAATTTTGCTAATTCTAACATTAGGATCTCGTTATCACTTTCACCCGGAGAGCCCCTTATTACTGATGATCGTCTGCTGCACGTGAGGACCTCGAAGACACTCTCCGCTGTTAACCCGAGAACTTGTGTTCATCACTTTTGAAATTCCCTTCCATCGATAAACTCCTATGGATAACCACGTATACTCGCCATTCATACAATGTTTCCTAGTTGATCTTGTTATTACAAGATACCCCGAAATTCTCTCTGTTGTTTCGAGAATCCTTTGAGCTTACTGCCTTGCTGTTCTTTGTCACCTGAATACCCCTATGGATAATTCTCGCACTTAACGAGTATCCGCTCACCCCCAGTTGATTCAAGTATTTCACAGAAGTGTTCAAAATACCATTCGATCTTCCGAAAATCCTCAAGAGCCTTTTTGCTCTTGAAATTCTTGCTGACTTGCATTATGATTAATCTTAAGTCTCATAATCTTATTGGCATCTCTTGTCATTATCATTTTGAGTCCGTTGATTCAATTTGTTGCGAATGCTCGCAATCCTCAATCAGATCCTAGAATTCATCCTTCCGGCTTAGACGTCATTTGAAACATGAGATGGTTCTCGCCAATCAAATTGTCGTCGATTGTGCCCCTATGTCTATTGAACTTATCCATCCTTGATCAGAGCGTCTGTTTCTGATCCTTCGCTTTGTAAATCATAATTCCTTTGCAATTGAGCTCTAAGTTACTTAGTTGTTTCTATAATCCAAGGTCTTTGCATTAATTCTACCTCTGGTTGTGTGCCGATACTCACATCAGATCCTTTATGGACCATCAGAACCTTGTTGGATTTTATCCAACAACGTCCTTCCTATTCAATCACTTTGGAAGTTCTCTTCTCGGATACATAATGCCTCTGGTAAATTGTATCCTCTGCTTTGTCAACCATGCTCTACTTTTGAGCTTGTGTTATTTACTTCTGAAGTTCGTGGTATACGTTCTAAGAAGCCCCAATGGCTTGAACCTATGCCTTCCTTAATATGTGTGAGCTCGAAAGTTTTCACGAGTCATACTCTTCTGGTATTTTGCCAGATAAAAATTTTCAACACTGCAACTTCATCAAACGCGAGAAGTGAATGAAAGGGTATGCATTGGAGAAGTGGGAGTCGACCTTGAACTTTGTGTTCATGCCCATGGACACGATGTAGATCCTATCATAGAAGCTTCTTGTAATAATAACTATTTCCTTGATATGATATCGTCTAGTATCTGTGTATTGATCCTTTTGCAATCGTGGTTCCGACCATGTTCTCCTTTAAATACCATTTCTCGTGCAAGTTTAAGCACTTGTCCTCTGCAGAGCAATACCCCCGTCCAACCTCTACTTTGGTTTGTCGTCGAGTATTACCCACCTGGTATCTCGAGAATGCCAAGGAACTACTTAGCTTCTTATGAGTTCTTCATCAACTAATATTCTTGCCGATTCCATTTTTCCAACGGGTTCTGAGTTGTTAGAACCCCTCAAAGACACCGATAAGTGAATCAATTCCGCACTCCGATTCAATAACTCAAGTAATTTTTGTTGCTTACGAGTTTAATAATCCTTCAAGTCATTCCTAGCCTGCTCGGCTATGTTATTATCGTGCCGATTTTAACTGTGCTACCTGGACCTTCCCAGCGCACAAATTTCGACAGTGAGCTAATCCTGCGTCGATCTTCCTCGTCATATCACTTCTCCTTGAACAGCAAACTTGAATTCGAGTTTGTGTCCTACCCGTGGTTCCAATAACCTTTCGCTTTCATCATTCCTTTGACTTGATGTCATCGCTGATAGATTACATCTTCATGAAATCTCTCGACAAATGTGTCGTGATCAGCACCAACATTTTGAGCTCTTCCAGGATATCAGTCGAAATTCAGGATGAGAAATACCATCCTTGCCCCTCGATGATTTGTGTTATCATCGGCAACGTTATTGCCCCCCCTCCAATTCATACTTGATCATGTTATGGAGCTCTTTCCTATCTAGCTTATGTTATGTTCTACATTGAAGTATTACTGTCCTTCATGTCAAGGATGTTGTGAGGATTGCCCCACCTCTTAAGAATTCCTGATATAGTAATACTTCTCGCCATCTCCATTCATTTCCAGGTTCACGTGTTGATTCTAACCGGGGTACCAACAAGTGAACTGTGTTGTTTGGATTCTGCCCTTCTAGCAACCCTATTCCTTTGAAGTTAATGGTCGGACGTTCATTCTTAGACTATTGATTATTGAATCACCATTCCGACGTTGGTCGTGCAACCCAACCCATATTTCGGGCGCACCTTTCAACCAATGTTTAATTGTGTATGTTTTCCTCGAGCATACATCATTATATCATTTACACTGACTAATGGTCTCTCCTTGTTCACATAATTGTGGAAACCCATCTTTTGGAAGTCTCGATGAATTGTCACTTAGTTCATCAGCTACCACCTTTTTCCCTTCATTGGTTTAATGATGAGCTTTTGTTTCGGAACCCGCTTTCGTAGTAATTTCCCGAGAATCTTACAATGTCGTCTCGTCAATTTGTTTTGCACCTTTTCTTCTCAGGCATCCTGAGTCTGAGGTATCCTGACACCAATCAGATCTGAATCTCGGACAGATATGATGGTTGGAACATTTTCCAAGAGTCATAACATTGGTCTTTATATAACCCGGTAAGGTGATGTCATGCCTAGCACACCTGGCCGGTTGGCCCTATTGTTATAGATTCCTTTTCAGCAAGGTTATCCATTCTTCCATGAGGAAATTGTAAGGCTTATTCTACAAGTTATTCCTGATGGATCCTGTGTGTTTTCAAAGTCTGATCTTCACCTGATGACCATGTCAATGCTATCTCGAAGCATGTCTAAGGTACTCCGATCTTCAATAAAAACATTTGAAGCACAATGCTAAATTTTCGTTATCAATTATCCAAACACCATTGTATGGGTAATGTCATGAAATTTCTCTCCCTTACCTAAAGAGTTTTCTACATTATATCCTGTCATGAATATCATGCTCAGCTTGTCCTTGGGAAGGATATAACCTTGAAATATGTGTTTAAACACATTTTTCTTTCCATTCTTCTGTTTAATCTGATAATCATATTTTCCTTTCCATTGTGTGGTTTAACCTTTCTGGTGAACTATATGATCTAAGCAGTAATATTCTCCTGCTTATGTAAACACCTCGGGGTACAACTCTGTCAGTAAGACCCTGTTATTATTGTTGGTGACATTTCGGTAACCACCGATGGACGAGAACTTTGCCTAATGGTCCGCCTCGTTTCAACGAGCAGGAAAAGGGTTCTCTTCGTCCCTCGCCCTTGGTACCGACGATGTTGCTGACATATAACTGACAGGCTACCCTCTGCCATGACTTGCTATCATGATCGTGCAAGATGTCACCGCCCTTCCTACTTTTAACCCGCATGGTGGGCCCATAACCCACAGTTCCACAGGATCGAAACCTGACTCTCCTGTGCACCCCCTGTTCCCAAATTTATTCATCGCGCGTGGCCTCGTATGTAATTCACGGACCATCGTCCTACTGATCTATACCGGCATCAGACATAATACTTATTCCGAGTGCTTTGAACCCCTTTCACACTTTGTTTCAGGCTTCAAACGATTGCCTACCTGTTTGAAACTTCTCATGGTACTTTCTTACTTGCTCTCGGCTTTTCTTAAGGTTTAGTTCGAGAGATACTTTCCGCCACCTTCCCCGATGATATTGACCAGATAGTAAACCCTGCAGAAGTCCGTTCTTCCAGAATACCCCCCTTACTCTGTCGTAAGTACGGTGGAGTTCCCGAAGAGAGGACGACAACTTTATCATGATGACCGGAAATAGCAGAATGAAGACATCAGTGTAATGGATCAACCTCTTCGAGAAGAACAACCAAGACCAAGAACGCTCCCTAGAATTTCGTAACCCGAACCTTCCCCCTTTACTTCCCTCTTAAATCTCGGGACGAGATTTCTTGTAGTGGAGGAGAATTGTGACACCCGGATAATTAGACTACAGTAATTCCCTGCTATTGATGCCACGTCACCTCTGACACTGTAGTTAATCCCTTTCGTTAGTTCAAAAAACCAATTCAAATTCAAAATTTAAATAAAAGCAAACAACAAAAGTTTTCAGATGTTAAAACTAAAATGTTCGGATCGTGACAAATATTGCGTAGGTAGTTATGGGGAAGAAACAACATTTTTATAAAAAGTTTAAATGCACTTAAATGATTAAAACAGTAGGTAAAACTATTAAATAAATGCCTTTGATATTTTATAAAATCATAAACTATTTTATCTTGAGGTAAAACTTTTTAGGGTAGTGGGTTGTTTTGGAACACTAATTTGGAGCTATTGTCATATTTACTAAACTAAGAATAAAGTGTAACTAAAATAAAACAGAAAAGGAAAAAGAACTAAAACTAAAACAAACAAAAAAAAGGAAGAAAAACAACTGCCCCCCCCCCCGACTGGGCCTTGGCCCAGTTGGCCGTGTGGCCAGCGGCTTACCGGCCCACCCCCCCCCCCCGCGCCCCTGGCCTACTTGGCCCCCACCAGTAAACCCTAACCTCTCCCCGATCCCCTCTCTCTCTCGCTCCCCCCTCGATCCCCCTCTCCCTCCTCCGATCTAGATCGGGAAAACGGCGCCCCGACCCCCATCGCCTCGACGTGCATCGCCGCCCCACCGCGCCTCGGTCCTCCACCGCGGCGCCACCTCGCCGGCGTCGCACCTCCCGGCCTCCTTCCTCTCCCTCGTTCACCGCGTCGTCTTCCCCGAGCTCCGCGCGCACTCCGTCCACGGCGCCTCGCCGCCCGTCTTCGTCCTCCTCCACGACCGGAGCTCCTCCGCCTCGTCGCGCCTCGCCGGAGCGCTCTCCCCCGCCGGACTGCCTCCCCTACGCCGCCGTCCTCGCCATCCCCCTCGACCCCCACTGCCGTGACCCTGCAACCCACGGTGAGGCCACCGGCCTCCGTCACCCGCCCCCTCTCCTCCTCTCTCCTCCGCGCGCGCACCGCACCGCACCACCGTCGCCCCCCCACCGGCGTTGGCCTCTGGCTTCGCCCCACACCCTCGCCCTCGTACACGCCCGTGGCCGCGCGTGGCCGCCGCTGCCCGTCCCCTGCTGCGGCTCTGCTCCGGCCAAGCCGCCGCACGCCGTCGCTCCCCCCGCCTCCGCCTGCCGCGGCCGGCCGGCGAGCCTCGCGTCGCCGCGCCTCGACGGCGTTCGTCCGCCGCGCCCCCTCGCCCGTCCCGTTCGGGCGGACGCCCGGCGCCCGTTGCGCCCGTTGCGCCCGAACCACCTTGGCCTATGGGCCACTGCCTAGTGGGCCTCGCCCCTCAGGGCCACTGCCAGGTGGGCCTCGCCCCACCTGAGCCACTGACCACTGGGCCCAACCCCCTGGCCCAATGACAAACGGGCCCCGGCGCCCGAGAACGGTTTTTAAAATAAAATAAAAATAATAAATAAAAAGTAATATAAATAAAATAAATTAATAATAATAATTAATTAATTAATTAATAAAAATTAATAAATAAATAATTAAAGAAAATAAAAATAAAAATAATTTTAATTAATTAACTAAATTAATTAAGTTAATTAATCCTGTTTAATTTAATTAAATAATAATTATTTAGCTAAACCCTAATCAACCTAAACAGTGAATGACAGCTGGGTCCCACTGGACCCACATGTCAGTTTGACTTAGTCAACCCTTGTTGACTGCTGATGTCAGCATGACATCATGCTGATGTCAGCATGACATCATGCTGATGTCATAAATCCAAATTACCAAATAAATTAAATAATTAATTAAATTCCAGAAATTAATAAAATCTTTAGAAAATCATATCTTTTAATCCGTAACTCGGATTAAAATATTTTCAACATGAAAGTTGCTCAGAACGACGAGACGAATCCGAATACGCAGTCCGTTCGTCCACCACAACCCCCTAACCTATCGAACTAGCAACTTTCCCCCTCCGGTCCATCTATCCGAAAATACGAAACATCGGGAATACCTCCCGGATGTTCCCCCCCTTCGCCGGTACCACCTACTGTCGCGTTAGGACACGCCTAGCACCACTCATTTTCATGTCACGCATCGTCATGCTTATGTTTGCATTGTATTTACTGTTTCTTCCCCCCTCTTCTCTCCGGTAGACTACGAGACCGACACTGCTGCTGTCCAGTTCGACTACGGAGTTGACGACCCCTCCTACTTGCCAGAGCAACCAGGCAAGCCCCCCCCTTGATCACCAGATATCGCCTACTCTTCTCTATTCTGCATGCATTAGAGTAGTGTAGCATGTTACTGTTTTCCGATATCCTATCCTAATGCATAGCCTATCCTTGCTACTACTGTTGTTACCTTTACCTGCAATCCTACATGCTTAGTATAGGATGCTAGATTTCCATCAGTGGCCCTACATTCTTGTCCGTCTGCTGTGCTATACTATCGGGCCGTGATCACCTGGGCGGTGATCACGGGTATATACTTATATACTTTATACATGACACATGTGATTACTAAAGTCGGGTCGGCTCGTAGGAGTACCCGCAAGTGGATCTTTGTGGCGGAGCGATAGGGCAGGTTGAGACCACCCAGGTGAGAGGTGGGCCTGGCCCTGGTCGGCGTTCGCGGTTACTTAACACGCTTAACGAGATCTTGGTATTTGATCTGAGTCTGGCCATTTGGTCTATACGCACTAACCATCTACGCGGGAGTAGTTATGGGTATCCCGGCGTCGTGGTATCAGCCGAAGCCTTCTTGACGTCAGCGACTGAGTGGCGCGCGCCGGATTGGACTGGAATGCCACTAGGCTTGGTCTGCTTCCGGCCGCGTACGCAACGTGCAGGTGTGCATAGGGCGATGGGCCCAAACCCCTGCGCGCTTAGGATTAGACCGGCGTGCTGACTGCTCTGTTGTGCTTAGGTGGGGCTGCGACGCGTTGATCTTACGAGGCCGGGCATGACCCAAAAAAGTGTGTCCGGCCAAATGGGATCGAGCGTGTTGGGTTATGTGGTGCACCCCTGCAGGGAAGTTTATCTATTCGAATAGCCGTGTCCCTCGGTAAAAGGACGACCCGGAGTTGTACCTTGACCTTATGACAACTAGAACTGGATACTGAATAAAATACACCCTTCCAAGTACCAGATACAACCCGGTGATCGCTCTCTAACAGGGCGACGAGGAGGGGATCGCCGGGTAGGATTATGCTAAGCGATACTACTTGGAGGACTTCAATCTACTCTCTTCTACGTGCTGCAAGATGGAGATGACCAGAAGCGTAGTCTTCGACAGGACTAGCTATCCCCTTTTATTCTGGCATTCTGCAGTTCAGTCCACTGATATGCCCCTTTACACATATACCCATGCATATGTAGTATAGCTCCTTGCTTGCGAGTACTTTGGATGAGTACTCACGGTTGCTTCTCTCCCTCTTTTCCCCCTTTTCTTTTCTATCTGGTTGTCACAACCAGATGCTGGAGTCTAGGAGCCAGACGCCACCGTCGACGATGACACCTACGACACTGGAGGTGCCTACTACTAGGTGCAGGCCGCTGACGACGACCAGGAGTAGTTAGGAGGATCCTAGGCAGGAGGCCTGCGCCTCGTTCGATCTGTATCCCAGTTTGTGCTAGCCTTCTTAAGGCAAACTTGTTTAACTTATGCTTGTACTCAGATATTGTTGCTTCCGCTGACTCGTCTGTGATCGAGCAATTGTATTCGAGCCCTCGAGGCCCCTGGCTTGTATTATGATGCTTGTATGACTTATTTATGTTGTAGAGTTGTGTTGTGATATCTTCCCGTGAGTCCCTGACCTTGATCGTACACATTTGCGTGCATGATTAGTGTACGGTCAAATCGGGGGCGTCACAGTTTGATATACTTGACTAGGCTCACAAGGCCCTGAAGGGTACTCATGCTAATCTCAAGGAGTCTCATGATCAACTCCAGGTGAAGCTAACCAAGGAGAAAGCCACTTTTCCTCATATGGTTTAATTGATAATGCAAGTGCCACTAACCCTTGTTGTGAGCATATGCATCTTGTTGAGGAGAATGCTAAGTTGAAGGAGCAACTTGAGAAAGGCCTTGTGTCTTGCATACAAGGTGAGAAGAACCTCAACAACCTTTTGAGCAATCAAAAGTAAGTTGTGGCCAAGGAGGGAATTGGGTTCGCACCCAAGTCCAAGAACAAGAAGAAGAATGACAAGGCCAAATGACCTCCTCCTCTCAAGCAAACTTTTGTGAAGGAGGGAGAGGGTGCTTCCAAGGAGAAGAAGAACAGTGTGAAGGGTGGCGGTGTCAAGAAGGGCAATGCCACCCCTTCCAACAAAGCCGGCGACTTTGACCCTTTTTATGTGTTATGCCGTGCTAGTGATGGACATGTTTATGCTAAATTTGTTGGTTCTCCTTATGAGTACATTGAATTGTCTATTTGGGTTCCTAAGACCATTGTTACTAACATCAAAGGACCTATTACAAAATGGGTACCTAAAACCAAGCATTGATCTCTTGTAGGTGTTTGCTTCCGGTGGGGGATCATGGTTGCTCGATAGTGGAGCCACAAATCATATGACCGGAAGCAAGGACTTGGTGGTGGACGTGCATAAGATTCCATCTATGCCCACCAATGTCGAGTGGGGTGATGCCTCGTCTTCTAAGGTATTGGGACTTGGCAAGGTTGTCATTTCTCATGATCTCACGATCGAGAAGGTCATGCTTGTTGAGTCCCTTGCATAAAATTTACTTTTCGTTCGTCAACTTGCACTCATGGGCTTTGCCACTTTCTTTGATATTGATACCGTGGCCCTCTTGTGGAGCAAGACTCTTAAAGTAGCCTTTGTTGGGCATGTCGAGAATGGTCTCTATGTGATTAACTTTTCGGAGCGACCCACTAAGACCGCGACATGCCTAATGGCTAAAGTTGACGTCGGATGGCTTTGGCATCGCCGTCTAGCCCATGTCAATATAAGATCTTTGCATAGTCTTCTCAAGGGGGACCATGTCCGTGGACTAACAAATGTTAGTTTTTCTAAAGATCGTGCTTGCAGTGATTGTATCGAAGGAAAGCTACATGAGAAGGCTCACCCTCCCACAACTATCATTTTCTCGAAGAGGCCTTTGGAGCTCCTTCACTTGGATCTCTTTGGGCCTCCATCCTTTGATAGTCTTGGGGGTAGAAAGTATTGCTTGGTGATTGTGGATGATTATTCAAGATGCACTTGGGTGTACTTCTTCAAAAGGAAGAGTGAGACCCAACAAACCGTCATTGATTTTGCAAATAAAGCTCAACGCCAACACAATGCAAAGATCTTGACGATAAGAAGTGACAATGGCACCGAGTTCAAGAACTACACCTTGGATGAGTTTCTTAGTGATGAGGGGATCAAGCATCAATATTCCGCACCTTACACCCCTCAACAAAATGGTGTAGCGGAGAGGAAGAACCGGACGTTGATGGATGCGGCAAGAACCATGATGGCGGAGTTCAAGTCTCCATACAACTTTTGGGCCGAAGACATCAACACCGTGTGTCATGCATCCAATCGGCTATATCTCCGCAAAGGCTTGAACAGAACTCCATATGAGATACTCACTGGTAACAAGCCCAACCTCAAGTACTTTCGGGTGTTCGGGTGTAAGTGTTTCATTCTCAAGAAGGGTGTTCGTTTGTCTAAATTTGAGGCTAGAGCTCATGAGGGCATATTTGTTGGTTATGCTACAAACTCTCATGCTTACCGTGTCCTCAGTAAGTCCACATGACTTATTGAGGAGACGTGTAACGTGGAGTTTGATGAGAATAACAGCTCCCAAGTGGAGCAAAGTGGTACTTGTGATGTAGGTGATGAAATTCCTCCCCAAGACATAAGAAGAATGGGTGTTGGTTTTATCCTACCCATTGAGGAACCCCTTGTGGCCGAAGGAGAAGGACAATGTTCCACTCAAGTGGAACCATCACGAACTCAAGACCCACACGCTTCCGAAGAACAAAGTGAAGGCCCTCAACCTCATGAACAAGATCAAGGGCAAGATCAACCTCAAGATGGTGTTGAAGCACCAGGTGATGCCCAAGGTCAAGTTCTCTCCTCTGAGCAAGTTCAAGATCAAGAGCATCCTCAAGATCAAGAACAAGCTCAAGACGACGCTCAAGATGATCAAGTTACCGCTCCTCAACTCACTCCTGAGGAGGAATTGGAGCGTTGTGCCGCCAAGATTGCATCCAAGCTCACTACCAAGGGTCATCTCATGACGAATGTGCTTGGAAGCATCCGAAAGGGGGTAAGCACTCATAGCCAATTAGCAAACTATTGTGAACATGACGCGTTTGTCTCTTGTGTTGAACCCCAAAAGGTCTATGAGGCACTCGAGGATCCAGATTGGCTTAATGCCATGATGAAGAACTAAACAACTTCAAGTACAACAAGGTGTGGAGATGGTGCCAAGGCCAGCGGGGAATCATAATGTCATTGGAACCAAGTGGATTTTCAAGAACAAGCAAGATGCTCATGGCACTACTAGGGAAAACCCTAGTAGTAGCGCTTGTTTTTAAGCTAGTAGTAGCGCTTGTGCAAGCGCTACCACTAAGGCGCTACAGCTAACTGATACGTCTCCAACGTATCTACAATTTTTGATTGTTCCATGCTATTATATTATCTGTTTTGGATGTTTAATGGGCTTTAATATACTTTTTTATATTATTTTTGGGACTAACCTATTAACCGAAGGCCCAGTGCAAATTGCTGTTTTTTTGCCTATTTCAGTGTTTCGCAGAAAAGGAATATCAAACGGAATGAAACCTTCGTGAGGATCGTTTTTGGAACAAACGCAATCAATGAGACTTGGAGTGGAAGTCAAGGAAGCAACGAGGAAGCCACCAGGCAGGAGGGCGCGCTCCACCGACCTACTTCTTTCACCTATATATACTCTTATATCCTGAAAACATCCAGGGGAGCCATGAAACACTTTTTCCACTGCCGCAACCTTCTGTACCCGTGAGATCCCATCTTGGGGCCTTTTCCGGCGCTCCGCCGGAGGGGGAATCGATCACGGAGGGCCTCTACATCAACACCATGGCCTCTCCGATGATGTGTGAGTAGTTTACCACAGACCTTCGGGTGCATAGTTATTAGCTAGATGGCTTGTTCTCTTTCTTTGGATCTCAATACAAAGTTCTCCTCGATTCTCTTGGAGATCTATTCGATGTAATACTTTTTACGGTGTGTTTGTCGAGATCCGATGAATTGTGGGTTTATGATCAAGATTATCTATGAACAATATTTGATTCTTCTCTGAATTCTTATATGCATGATTTGATATCTTTGCAAGTCTCTTCGAATTATCGGTTTAGTTTTTCCTACTAGATTGATCTTTCTTGCAATGGGAGAAGTGCTTAGCTTTGGGTTCAATCTTGCGGTGTCCTTTCCCAGTGACAGCAGGGGCAGCAAGGCACGTATTGTATTGTTGCCATCGAGGATAAAAAGATGGGGTTTATATCATATTGCTTGAGTTTATCCCTCTACATCATGTCATCTTGCCTAATGCGTTACTCCGTTCTTATGAACTTAATACTCTAGATGCATGCTGGATAGCGGTCGATGTGTGGAGTAATAGTAGTAGATGTAGAATCATTTCGATCTACTTGTCATGGACGTGATGCCTATATACATGACCATGCCTAGATATTCTCATAACTATGCGCTATTCTATCAATTGCTCGACAGTAATTTGTTCACCCACCGTAGAATATGCTATCTTGAGAGAAGCCACTAGTGAAACCTATGGCCCCCGGGTCTATTTTCCATCATATTAATCTCCCGTCAACTAGGTATTTCTGTTGCCGTTTATTTTGCAATCTTTACTTTTCAATCTATACAAAAAATCACCAAAAATATTTATCTTATTATCTTTATAAGATCTCACTTTTGCAAGTGGCCTTGAAGGGATTGAAAACCCCTTAATCGCGTTGGTTGCAAGGTTTTTAATATTCTGTGCAGGCACTAGGGATTTGCGTGTAGCCTCCTACTGGATTGATACCTTGGTTTTCAAAAACTGAGGGAAATACTTATGCTACTTTGCTGCATCACCCTTTCCTCTTCAAGGGAAAACCAACGCATGGTCAAGAGGTAGCAAGAAGGATTTCTAGCACCGTTGTCGGGGAGGTTTACGCCAAGTCAAGTCAAGATTTGATCTCCCGCCAACGTGCGGATTTCTGGCGCCGTTGCCGGGGAGATCTACACACAAGTCAAGACATACCAAGTACCCATCACAAACTCTTATCCCTCGCATTACATTATTTGCCATTTGCTTCTCGTTTTCCTCTCCCCCACTTCACCCTTGCTATTTTATTCGCCCTTTTCCATTCGTCTCTTTTCTCTTGCCTCTTGTGTGCCTGTTTGCCCCGATGGCCTTGCCTGAAAACGTTGATCCTCACCTTAGAAGGTTGGAAGAAATTGAAAACAACGTTAGAAGCTTTATGACCTTGCAATTTGAGCATAATAATTTCTTCAGAAATGATCTTAAGGAACAAAAAAAAATTATGGAGTACATGAATAAAGAGCTTGATGATATGTCTAAGGAATTTTATGGTTTGAAATCTCAGTTTTCCCATCTTGAAAATTTAGTAGGCCAAATTTCGGATAAGCAAGCCACCTTAGTTAATAAGATGTCCGCCAAATCGGAAGAGCTAGAGGGTAATAATGATGAAGATCTAAAAGTGATTGATGTGTCTCCTACTAAATCCTTGTTTTCTAATATGAATATTGATAATGATGGGACTGGAGATGAGTCAAATTTAGTTAAAAGGCGTCCCAATGATTCGGAGTTTTTAGATCTTGATGCAAAAGTTGGTAAAAGTGGGATTGAAGAGGTCAAAACTTTAGATAGCAATGAACCCACTATTTTGGATTTCAAGGAATTTAATTATGACAATTGTTCTTTGATAGATTGTATTTCCTTGTTGCAATCCGTGTTAAATTCTCCTCATGCTTATAGTCAAAATAAAGCTTTTACCAAACATATCGTTGATGCTTTAATGCAATCCTACGAAGAAAAACTTGAATTAGAAGTTTCTATCCCTAGAAAACTTTATGATGAGTGGGAACCTACTATTAAAATTAAGATTGAAGATCATGAATGCTATGCTTTGTGTGATTTGGGTGCTAGTGTTTCCACGATTCCTAAAACTTTGTGTGATGTGTTAGGTTTCCGTGAATTTGATGATTATTCTTTAAATTTGCACCTTGCGGATTCCACCATTAAGAAACCTATGGGAAGGATTAATGATGTTCTTATTGTTGCAAATAGGAATTATGTGTCCGTAGATTTTATTGTTCTTGATATAGATTGCAATCCTTCATGTCCTATTATTCTTGGTAGACCTTTCCTTAGAACGATTGGTGCAATTATTGATATGAAAGAAGGAAATATTAGATTCCCATTTCCATTAAGGAAGGGCACGGAACACTTTCCTAGGAAGAAATTAAATTACCTTATGAATATATTATGAGAGCCACTTATGGATTGCATACCAAAGATGACAATACCTAGATCTATTCTTGTTTTTATGCCTAGCTAGAGGCGTTAAATGATAGCGCTTGTTGGGAGGCAACCCAATTTTATTTTTGTTCCTCCCTTTTTGTTCCTATTTAGTAATAAATATTTCATCTGGACTCTGGTTAGATGTGGTTCTATGTTTTAATTAGTGTTTGTGCCAAGTAAACCTATAGGATCTTCTTGGGTGATAATTATTTGATCTTGCTGAAAAAGACAGAAACTTTATGCTCACGAAAACAATTGTTAAACATCACCAGAAAGTGATAAAATACTGATTCCAATTGCAGTATATCAATAATCAAATTAGCTAGGTCTTCCTATTTTGGCATATTTTTCTGAGTTCAGAAGTTTGCTTTTGATACAGATTACTACAGACTGTTCTGTTTTTGACAGATTCTGTTTTTCGTGTGTTGTTTGCTTATTTTGATGAATCTATGGCTAGTATCGGGGGATATGAACCATAGAGAAGTTGTAATACAGTAGGTTTAACAACTATATAAATATTGAATGAGTTCATTACAGTACCTTAAAGTGGTGGTTTGTTTTATTTCGCTAACGGAGCTCATAAGATTTCCTGTTGAGTTTTGTGTTGTGAAGTTTTCAAGTTTTTGGGTAAAGATTTGATGGATTTTGGAACAAGGAGTGGCAAGAGCCTAAGCTTGGGGATGCCCAAGGCACCCCAAGGTAAAATTCAAGGACAACCAAAAGCCTAAGCTTGGGGATGCTCCGGAAGGCATCCCCTCTTTCGTCTTCGTCTATCAGTAACTTTACTCGATGCTATATTTTTATTCACCACATTATATGTGTTTTGCTTGGAGCGTCTTGTATGATTTGAGTCTTTGATTTTTAGTTTACCACAATGTAGCGACCCAACCTCAGATGGTCAAGTCTCTGTGCTTAAGTGTCATCCCTGGATCGGTATGCTGACACGCACAGTACTCGAGGATTTATAACAGAGATAAATCACATGTATAAAATAACGTAAATACTATTACCTCAATCCAAATAGCGGAAGTAACAACAAGATTGTGGATTCCCATCAACACCAACGACAAAGTTGAGTGTAGAAATCGTAACCCTAACGTATCACTTACTCGTCGTAAGATATCCTGCAACATGAGACGTTGCAGCCACAAAGGGTCAGTACATTGAATGTACTGGCAAATTCACACCATAGGATAATGATGAATAATAACTATCACTACATGCATATATGGCTGGTGGAAAAGCTCTATGGTTATAATGTTTTTGCGAAAAGCCAATTTTTTCCTACAACAAAGGAATAAATTTTATTTAACTATCATGGTGGTTGTTAAACATTGAGAAGGTACCTCCAACTCAATCCCAATTAAGAACGTGATTAAACCCAATCAAATTTAAATTAAAGTAACATGATGAGATACACATGATAATCCAGGAACTAGATACTCAAGATGTCGATAACCGGGGACACGGCTAATCATGATTAGTTTGTACACTCTGCAGAGGTTTGTGCACTTTTCCCCACAAGACTCGATCGCCTCCGTTTGATTTCTCGCACTAGATGGTGTTTGAGAAACGGATGACCGAGACACAGTCTTTCAGAAACAATACTCTTTACTCCGGGTGGACAGTTACACCTACTTTCCCCTACATCTGCTAGCCCACCTCTTCAAGAGGTCTTGTAACCTACTCAACTATGCTAGAGCCCATAATAGCTTGTGGCTGCACACGGAAGTTTCTAGCATGAATAATCTCATGATCCCTTTTGAGCCTGGGTGGCGGTCCATAGGATGATTACACGGGTACTCCGGGATATCCAAAAATACAGGCAACACTGGGTTCTCCAGGTGCCTCAGTCCACCCAGTTGTTTATTTAAGTAGCCTCCTTAAGTTGAACCATTAATTAACAATCTCACATATATCATGGAAAATTCACTCAAACCCAATCCACGTCTACGAGCATAGCATAACAATATAAGCAACGTAGAAGTAACTCCCAATGGTTTGAATATAAACAGGGCAATAGGTACTACCTCATCTACTTACCAAAACCCACATGTTATTCAGATCCTAACCATGCAATGTTTGAGGGTTGAAACTAATGCATAAAAATATGGTAATGAAAAGTTTGATCAAAGTGTGAACTTGCCTGTATTGTTGATGAAGATGATTCGCACTCATAACTCCTAATAGTTCTACTCGTCACACTCCGGTCAATCTATCGTAAGCAAGCAATGGTAACCACACATAAGTAATCACTCAAAAGATCAGAAAGAATGAAGAAGATACTTCGGAAAACACCAAAACCAAGCGAATAACTCTTGCAACATAAAACAATTTCTAACAGTACCAAAATTATGTGAATTTGGCCTTAGTTTAGGTCAAGAGCTTCGATTTGCAAAAAGAATCAACTCAAACGGAGTTATAAACTCAAGTTATGATCAAAAGAAGTTTGAATTCAAATCTGTTCTAATTCAAATTTTAAAACTTTCAAAAACATGTTTAAGTTGTTTTACTGGATAGAGGGGATCATAACGAAGAAGTGGGCGTTGGTTTCGTTGGATTTGGACAAACGAGCGAAAAGTTGTGATCGTTTGAAAACGAGGGGCTAATCTGTGAATAAAATATTCACGGATAGGTCCGTGACTAAAATTAACAGAAAAAGAAGAACTCTAAATAACGAACGTTTGCTAACAAACGCTAAAGGACGAAAAACCGTTCGCTCCAGATCTAATCTAACGAGCGTTCTCTAAATAAAACTAGCTAAAAGAAAACTGAATTTTAAAAGGAAAAACCGACGAGAACCCGATCGGGCGGCGGTTATACCCGTTCGCGGTGGTTTGGCGGTTTTCGCGAGAAAACCGGCGGCGGCGAGGTTGAACTCCGGCGACAGCGGGCGGCTCGGGCTTGACCGGAGCGGCGGCTTTATTGACCTGCGGCGAGGGCAGAGTGGACGGGGAGGGGTGGCGCGTCGAGGCGAGGAGGATGGCGGCGTCGGCGGCGGTCCTCGGCGACGGGACGAAGTGAGGCGGCGGCAGCAGATCTCGTCGGGGCGGGACTCCGGCGAGGGCGGCGGTTGCGGCGGAGGAGGAGGAGAGAGAGGGGCCCGAGGCGGCGCCCTTTATAGGAGGGGAGGGGAGGCGCGGCTTGGGGAAGGGGTAGGAGGAGGCCGCGGCGGCGGCGGCTCGGACTTGGGGAGTCCTGCTCGGGCACGCGCGAGGGAGACGGCGGCGCTGTTGGGCCGGCTGGGCTTCGGCCCAGTCGGTCCAAGGAGAAGTTTTTTTTAAAATATTTTTCCAGACAAAGAAAAATAATAAAACAAAATAAACATAAATATTATATAGGCATATAATATACCAAAATTTGCAGAAAATGATTTTCTACAAAGTGAACATTAATCTAGCATCAAATAAACTCCTTAAAAATTCAAATAAATCAAGCAGTGCTACTGCTCTAATAAAATCCAATAAAAATCATTTTAAAAATACCAAAATGATTTCAAATTTATTTCTCTCCAATTTTCTGATGTAGGGAATGATGTTACCCTATTTTCCATATATTTTTTTTGGAGAAAAATAATTTGAATAAAATCCAAATAACTCCAAATTAAAAATAATTTCCAAAAGGACTTTGAATTTGATCCTTTGAAACTCCCAACTCATATTTCTTATGTTTTGAAGAAGTCATTTTATCTTCGCTCGTGAAAATCATTGAATTGCATAAAGTTTCAGAATTGGAAATATTCTCAAATGAAATTCAAATATTTTCAACACCCCTTGTCATTTAAATAAATGGAAGAAGTCATGTCATCTTCTCTCCAGGGTTTTGTGGTGAAAAGAATTTGAATTCACGGAGATCATAAAAGCAAAAATGAAAGTTTGGGAAAGTCCTTTTATTCCCTCTCATTTAACTTTCAAAATGTTTCGAATTTCACTCAACTTCACACAATCAATCAAACAATCAATCATAACTATCTATTTATTATAACATTCCAAAATTTAGAATTTTGGGATGTTACAAACCTACCACCCTTAAAATGAATCTCGTCCTTGAGATTCGGAGAGGCTAGAAAGAAATAGGTTAGGCTTGGGGGTCTTCTCAAAATCCGTCGATCATCACAGGGGTCTTGGGTGCTACCACCCTTAGAAACATGGTTACGGTTCCATCAAAACTCATATACTCCATCCTCATTGTTGACAGAGTCGATCTTCTCAGACTCTCGGGAAAATTTCTTCTCTGACTCTTCCGGTAGTGGCATAACCTTTACCGCAACTCTTTTGTCCTTTCATCTTGGTAAGGTTATTCCGAGACTGGGTCTTCTTAACTGACGGGTCTGGCGCCAATACTAAACAACTATCGATATCTCATGGTGGTCAACGATTTATGGATTCTCCTGCAGGAAATGGGTCTGGTTGATCCTCACCGTATAACCTACGGTTGGCAAAAGCTGCCTTGTACAAGGGAAAAAATACTTATACCATTCTAAGGTTCAAACAAGGTTTTGATCGTCGTCTCTCCACTATAGGCAGGTCACTCAGATTTACCATCCCATATAGCAAGGCGAATAATAAGAGTAAGTCGGTATGGTGATCAATCCATCCCGCACCCAAATCATTACCTGATATATGGTTTAGCGAACCTCGCAATCTAACACTCGGTCATCCTCACAAGCATTGCAGAAGTTTCTCTAGTCGATGAACCAAGTTCGGAAAAATCCATCGATTCTGCAAGCCAAACAAAACATCTATCGTTTCTTCACAACTCTCAGGTTTTGCGTTACTCCTATAAAATCGTCTGTCGATAAAATCGTAACTTCTTCCAGGGTTTTTCCTTCAGCAAGAATGTGCTTGCTTCTTGGCAGGTCCTGGGGCCTGTGGGTCATGGCCCATCTCATCACTTGTAATCCTTGAACTCATCATCGGGGAAACTGATCCTTAATCCAACATCCAACTTCCTAGTATTCTTAAATCCATCCAATTGTACTGTCTTCCTTCCTTCTATTGGCACCAAACTAGGACATGATTACTCAGACTCATCATGGAATTTCCATTGATCCATATTTCCAACATCATACCTCCTTTATATCCAATAGTAATTCATCTCTTCATCCTCATGGGATATCCCACATACCGAGATAAAAACTTATACTTATGAAGTCCATACTCCACTTCGTGGAACATCATTATCCTTTCCAGGGTCAAGCGTCCTTACAGGGGAATATTAGCCATCTCTGCATGGCACTTCTTCAACTGGGAAACGTTAAACACATCATGAACTCCTGACAGTCCTTCGGGTGACTCCAACTTGTTGGCCACTTCTCCCATACGCTCCAAAACTCGGTATGGTCCTACAAATCTCAGGGCTAACTTTCCTTTAACTCCAAATCGTTTAACTCCTCGCAGAGGGGACACGCGAAGACATGCTCTATCTCCAATTTCATAGACTACCTCCTTGCATTTTGAGTCTGCATAACTCTTCTGCCTGGACTGAGCTACCTTCAGTATATCTCGAATCAATTTAACCTTCTCTTCTAACTCCTTGATCACATTTGGTCCAAACAACTGACGGTCTCCAACTTCATCCCACATCAACGGTGTCTGGCTCCTTCTCCCATACAAAGCTTCAAAAGGGGCCATCTTCAAACTGGCTTGGTAACTGTTGTTGTATGAGAACTCCACGTAAGGTAGATTATCATTCCTACTAGATCCATAATCTAGCGCACACGCTCTCAACATGTTCTCCAGAATCTGATTGACTCTCTCGGTCTATCCATTTGTCTGCGGATGAAAGGCTGTACTGAACTCTAGCCTAGTACCCAAAGTCTGGTGCAGCTGATTCCAAAACTTTGAGGTAAACTGTGTTCCTCTATCTGATACGATGGTCCTCGGAACTCCATGCAGACATACGATCCTGGTCAAATATATCTTGGCCAACTTCGCACTTGTAAAGGTGGTTTTCACTGGGATAACGTGTGCCACTTTGGTCAAGCGAATCAACTACTACCCAGATAGATTCATATCCCGATCGGGTTCTGGGAAATCCGGTAATGAAATCCATGCCAAGCTTATCCCACTTCCATTCGGGTATCGGCATAGGCTATAGTAATCCTGCTAGCTTTTGATGCTCTGCCTTTACTCTCTGGCATACATCACCTACGACTACATACTCCGCAATATCCTTCTTCATACCAGTACACCAGAAACGCTCCTTCAAATCCAAATACATCTTGGTGTTTCCAGGGCGAATCGAGTATGGTGAGTCATGAGCCTCCTGAAGTATTAACTTCCTGATCTTTGCATTATTGGCACATATACACGGTCCTCGAACCATAAGGTCTTATGCTCGTCCTCACGAAAACCTTCGGCCTTTCCTTTGCTCATCCTCTCTTTTATCTCGGCAATCTCTTTGTCATCCTTCTGAGCTTCACGGATCTTTCCCAACAATGTAGACAGAACTTCCTTTGCTGCAACAAAACCTTTGGGAACAATCTCCAACCGAAGTTCCCTGAAATCCTCAGCTAACTCCTTTGGTAATCCTCCGCTTATGAGGGTATTCGTCCTTGTTTTCTTTATGGTTGTGTCCTATTTCTCCACAAAGCTTGTATGCACAAGGTTTCTTCATATCCTTTCCATAAGGCCTCAACTTCTGGGACACAAGATGAGATCTTTGCAGAGTCAACTTAAATTCTTCCCAAGTGGTTACTCCTTTCCATCCATTTACGGTTTGGTACATCCTCCACCAAGTAGCAGCACCTCTTTCAAAACACTTAAGAGCATGCTGGGTCATATCCTTTCCGGCTATAGTGTTATTCTTCATATGACCTTCCATGTTCTGAATCCATCGATCCGTCTCCAATTGAATCATCGGTCCAGAAAAATACAAGCTCATCTCCATTCATCCTCTACTGGGTCCATGGGTTTTGGGGTGGGATAAGAGAGATAGAGAGGGATACACACAATACAAACAAAAGTTTTGAAAAGACAGATTTTATTTTGTGGCTGTCGGGAAAACATCAAGCAAATGACAGCTCAAAATCGTCGCATCTAACGTGGGTATATAACAGGGGTTTGGTCTTCTAATGGTCAATAAATCTTCAAAGTCGCCAAACTCTTCAAGTCTTATTCATGTCCTCGATGATTTCTTTCGATCGTGCTTGACCTTCTCAAGTTCTTTTGCCAGATTATCTCTGTTGACGCGAAGTCTCTCCTGACGTCCTTCAATATTCTGGAGTTGCATTCCAAACTTCTGGGTTTCAACTTCCTTGGCATGAACCACGGACCTACTGTTCTTCACTTCTTGGCGAATCTCCGGTTTCTCGAGGTTCTGATCCTCCAGTTTGGCTACTTAAACTTCCGGGTCCTAAGTTCTTCACAAAATGCTTACTTGTCAAAATATAGCTTCCTGTAGGTCCATCTTAAACTTCTTGATGTAATACTCCAGATCCTGGCGATACACCAGCTAAGGTTAAAACTTCATCTTTTGCTGACAAATGCTCCATCAGCCTTCTACCATCCAATCCTTCCATGCATATGCATGCTTAACTCAGCACGGTGACAATAGCATAAGCGGGCGATAACATCATGGATAGCCGCATTTCTTCCCTTGTCATTGCCATTAGCTATCATTCCATAGTTGATATCTCATGCCTTAGGGTTTTCTTGACAAAACTTTGAGTTTCTAACTCTCCATGTTCCGGTCTTTCTCCGACACACCTTGATCTCGGGTATTGACGACTTCCATAGTCTGACAAAATCCATAAGGGTAGCCTTCCTATACCAATCTGGGAATTCTTCAGAGCCTTCAAATTCTCCTAGTCTTCGGAGTCTTCAACCGTTGTAGTTTCCATTACTATAATGCACGAAAAATCATCTTCATTCCGAAGTGGTCTTAGTTGTCCGATATCTTGTACTTCTTGGAGCGGTCTCATCAGTCGAATCTTCGTGGTCAAAAGGGAAAAGGGTATGGTCTCACTAAAAGGGAATATTTGAATAAGCTCAGAAGAGAGGAGAGGAGAGATAAAAGATTTTTTTTGAAAAGAAAGTTATAGAAAAAAATCTTTCCTATGGGCTTGCCAGTTTCTAGGGGTCACGTCCTACAGTCAACATGTGCTCTGATACCATCTTGTAGCGACCCGACCTCAGACGGTCAAGTCTCTATGCTTAAATGTCATCCCTGGATCGGTATGCTGACACACACAGTACTCGAGGATTTATAATAGAGGTAAATCACATGTATAAAATAACGTAAATACTATTACCTCAATCCAAATAGAGGAAGTAACAACAAGGTTGTGGATTCCCATCAACACCAACCGCAAAGTTGAGTGTAGAAATCATAACCCTAACGTATCACTTACTCGCCGTAAGATATCCTGCAACATGAGACGTTGCAGCCACAAAGGGTCAGTACATTGAATGTACTGGCAAATTCACACCATAGGATAATGATGAATAATAACTATCACTACATGCATATATGGCTGGTGGAAAAGCTCTATGGTTATAATGTTTTTTGCGAAAAGCCAATTTTTTCCTACAACAATGGAATAAATTTTATTTAAGTATCATGGTGGTTGTTAAACATTGAGAAGGTACCTCCAACTCAATCCCAATTAAGAACGTGATTAAACCCAATCAAATTTAAATTAAAGTAACATGATGAGATACACATGATAATCCAGGAACTAGATACTCAAGATGTCGATAACCGGGGACACGGCTAATCATGATTAGTTTGTACACTCTGCAGAGGATTGTGCACTTTCCCCACAAGACTCGATCGCCTCCGTTTGATTTCTCGCACTACATGGTGTTTGAGAAACGGATGACCGAGACACAGTCTTTCAGAAACAATACTCTTTACTCCGGGTGGACAGTTACACCTACTTTCCCCTACATCTGCTAGCCCACCTCTTCAAGAGGTCATGTAACCTACTCAACTATGCTAGAGCCCATAATAGCTTGCGGCTGCACACGGAAGTTTCTAGCAGGAATAATCTCATGATCCCTTTGAGCCTGGGTGGCGGTCCACATGATGATCACACGGGTACTCCGGGATATCCAAAAATACAGGCAACACTGGGTTCTCTAGGTGCCTCAATCCACCCAGTTGTTTATTTAAGTAGCCTCCTTAAGTTGAACCATTAATTAACAATCTCACATCTGTCATGGAAAATTCACTCAAACCCAATCCATGTCTACGAGCATAGCATAACAATATAAGCAACGTAGAGGTAACTCCCAATGGTTTTAATATAAACAGGGCAATAGGTACTACCTCATCTACTTCCCAAAACCCACATGTTATTCAGATCCTAACCATGCAATGTTTGAGGGTTGAAACTAATGCATAAAAACTGGGTAATGAAAAGTATGATCAAAGTGTGAACTTGCCTGTACTATTGATGAAGATGATTCGCACTCATAACCCCTGATAGTTCTACTCGTCACACTCCGGTCAATCTATCGTAAGCAAGCAATGGTAACCACACATAAGTAATCACTCAAAAGATCAGAAAGAACGAAGAAGATACTTCGGAAAACACCAAAACCAAGCGAATAACTCTTGCAACATAAAGCAATTTCTAACAGTGCCAAAATTATGTGAATTTGGCCTTATCAGAAAGTTTAGGTCAAGAGCTTCGATTTGCAACAAGAATCAACTCAAACGGAGTTATAAACTCAAGTTATGATCAAAAGAAGTTTGAATTCAAATCTGTTCTAATTCAAATTTTAAAACTTTCAAAAACATGTTTAAGTTGTTTTACTGGATAGAGGGGATCATAACGAAGAAGTGGGCGTTGGTTTCGTTGGATTTGGACAAACGAGCGAAAAGTTGTGATCGTTTGAAAATCAGGGGCTAATCTGTGAATAAAATATTCATGTAGGTCCCTGACTAAAATTAACAGAAAAAGAAAAACTCTAAATAACGAACGTTCGCTAAAGGACAAAAAACCGTTCGCTCCAGATCTAATCTGACGAGTGTTCTCTAAATAAAACTAGCTAAAAGAAAACCGAATTTTAAAAGGAAAAACCGACGAGAACCGGATCGGGCGACGGTTATACCGGTTCGCGGTGGTTTGGCGGTTTTCGCGAGAAAACCGGCGGCGGCGAGGTTGAACTCCGGCGACAGCGGGCGGCTCGGGCTTGACTAGAGCGGCGGCTCTGGTGACCTGCGGCGAGGGCGGAGTGGACGGGGAGGGGTGGCGCGTCGAGGCGAGGAGGATGGCGGCGTCGGCGGCGGTCCTCGGCGACGGGACGAAGCGAGGCGGCGGTGGCAGATCTCGTCGGGGCGTGACTCCGGTGAGGGCGGCGGTTGCGGCAGAGGAGGAGAGAGAGGGGCCCGGGGCGGCGCCCTTTATAGGAGGGGAGGGGAGGCGCGGCTTGGGGAAGGGGTAGGAGGAGGCCGGGGCGACCACGGCGAGCGGCGGCGATGGCTCGGACTCGGGGAGTCCTGCTCGGGCACGGGCGAGGGAGACGGCGGCGCTGTTGGGCCGGCTGGGCTTCGGCCCAGTCGGTCCAAGGAGAAGTTTTTTTCTAAAACATTTTTCCAGACAAAGAAAAATAATAAAACAAAATAAACAAAAATATTATATAGGCATAATATACCAAAATTTGCAGAAAACGATTTTCTACAACGTGAACATTAATCTAGCATCAAATAAACTCCTTAAAAATTCAAATAAATCAAACAGTGCTACTGCTCTAATAAAATCCAATAAAAATCATTTTAAAAATACCAAAATGATTTCAAATTTATTTCTCTCCAATTTTCTGATGTAGGGAATCATGTTACCCTATTTTCCATATATTTTATTTTTGGAGAAAAATAATTTGAATAAAATCCAAATAACTCCAAATTAAAAATAATTTCCAAAAGGACTTTGAATTTGATCCTTTGAAACTCCCAACTCATATTTCATATGTTTTGAAGAAGTCATTTTATCTTCGCTCGTGAAAATCATTGAGTTGCATAAAGTTTCAGAATTGGAAATATTCTCAAATGAAATTCAAATATTTTCAACACCCCTTGTCATTTAAATAAATGGAAGAAGTCATGTCATCTTCTCTCCAGGGTTTTGTGGTGAAAAGAATTTGAATTCACGGAGATCATAAAAGCAAAAATGAAAGTTTGGGAAAGTCCTTTTAGTCCCTCTCATTTAACTTTCAAAAAGTTTCGAATTTCACTCAACTTCACACAATCAATCAAACAATCAATCATAACTATCTATTTATTATAACATTCCAAAATTTAGAATTTTTGGATGTTACACACAATCATCCTTGCTGTACACACCTTTTGGGAGAGACACACATGAATCGGAATTTATTAGAATACTCTATGTGCTTCACTTATATCTTTTGAGCTAGATAATTTTGCTCTAGTGCTTCACTTATACCCTCTCAGAGCACGGTGGTGGTTTTATTTTGTAGAAATTATTGATCTCTCATGATTCACTTATTTTATTTTGAGAGTCTTTTAATACAGCATGGTAGTTTGCTTTGGCTATAAAATTAGTCCTAATATGATAGGCATCCAAGATGGGTATAATAAAAACTTTCATATAGAGTGCATTAAATACTATGATAAACTTGATACTTGATAATGGTTTTGAGATATAAAGGTGGTAATGTTAGAGTCATGCTAGTTGGGTAATTGTGAAATTGTGAAATACTTGTGTTAAGGTTGGCAAGTCCCGTAGCATGCACGTATGATAAACGTTGTGTGAGAAATTTGAAGGATGTGGTGCTCTTTGATTGCTTTCCTTATGAGAGGCGGTCGGGGACGAGCAATGGTCTTTTCCTACCAATCTATCCCTCTAGGTGCATGCGTAGTAGTACTTTGCTTCGAGGGCTGATAAACTTTTGCAATAAGTATATGAGTTCTTTATGAGTAATGTGAGTCCATGGATTATACACACTCTTACCTTTCCGCAATTTTCTAGCCTCTACGGTACCGTGCATTGCCCTTTCTCACCTTGAGAGTTGGTGCAAACTTCGCCGGTGCATCCAAACCGCGTGATATGATACGCTCTATCACACATAAGCCTCCTTATATATTCCTCAAAACAGCCACCATACCTACCTATTATGGCATTTCTATAGCCATTCTGAGATATATTTCCATGCAACTTTCCACCGTTCCGTTTATTATGACACGCTCCATCATTGTCATATTGCCTTGCATGATCATGTAGTTGACATCGTATTTGTGGAAAAGCCACCTTTATAATTCTTTCATACAGGTCACTCTTGATTCATTGCATATCCCGGTACACCGCCGGAGGCATTCACATAGAATCATATTTTGTTCTAAGTATTGAGTTGTAATTCTTGAGTTGTAAGTAGATAGAAGTGTGATGATTTTCATTATTAAAGCATTGTCCTATGTGAGGAAAGGATGATGGAGACTATGATTCCCCCACAAGTCGGGATGAGACTCCGGACTAAAAAAAAGAGGTCAAAGAAGGCCAAAAAAAGAGGCCAAAGAAGCCCAAATGAAAATAAAATGAGAGAAAAAGAGAGAAGGGACAATGTTACTATCCTTTTTTCACACTTGTGCTTCAAAATAGCACCATGATCTTCATGACAGAGAGTTTCTTATTTTGTCACTTTCATATACTAGTGGGAATTTTTCATTATAGAACTTGGCTTTTATATTACAATGACGGGCTTCCTCAAAATGCCCTAGGTCTTCGTGAGCAAGCAAGTTGGATGCACACCCACTTAGTTTCTTTTTATGAGCTTTCATACACTTATAGCTCTAGTGCATCCGTTGCATGGCAATCCCTACTCCTCGCATTGACATCAATTGATGGGCATCTCCATAGCCCGTTGATTAGCCACGTCAATGTGAGACTTTCTCTTTTTTTGTCTTCTCACATAACCCCTATCATCATACACTACTCCACCCATAGTGCTATATCCATGGCTTGCGCTCATGTATTGCGTGAGGGTTGAAAATGCTGAAGCGCGTTAAAAAGTATGAACCAATTGCTCGGCTTGTCATCGGGGTTGTGCATGATGGGAGCATTTTGTGTGACGGAAATGAAGCATGGCAAAACTATATGATTTTGTAGGGATAAGCTTTCTTTGGCTATGTTATTTTGATAAGACATAATTGCTTGCTTAGTATGCTTGAAGTATTACTATTTTTATGTCAATATTAAACTTTTATCTTGAATCTTTTGGATTTGAACATTCATGCCACAATAAAGAGAATTACATTGAAAATTATGTTAGGTTGCATTCCACATCAAAAATTCTGTGTTTATCATTTACCTACTCGGGGACGAGTAGGAATTAAGCTTGGGGATGCTTGATACGTCTCCAACATATCTATAATTTTTGATTGTTCCATGCTATTATATTATCTGTTTTGGATGTTTAATGGGCTTTAATATACCTTTTTATATTATTTTTGGGCTAACCTATTAACCGAAGGCCCAGTGCAAATTGCTGTTTTTTGCATGTTTCAGTGTTTCGTAGAAAAGGAATATCAAACGGAGTGAAACCTGCACGAGGATCGTTTTTGGAACAAACACAATGCAGGAGACTTGGAGTGGAAGTCAAGGAAGCAGCGAGGAAGCCATGAGGCAGGAGGGCGCGCCCCCACCCTCGTGGGCCCCTCGCAGCTCCACCGACCTACTTCTTTCGCCTATATATACTCCTATACCCTGAAAACATCCAGGGGGAGCCATGAAACACTTTTTCCACTGCCGCAACCTTCTGTACCCGTGAGATCCCATCTTGGGGCCTTTTCCGGCACTCCGCCGGAGGGGGAATCGATCACGGAGGGCCTCTACATCAACACCATGGCCTCTGCGATGATGTGTGAGTAGTTTACCACAGACCTTCGGGTCCATAGTTATTAGCTAGATGGCTTCTTCTCTCTCTTTGGATCTCAATACAAAGTTCTCCTCGATTCTCTTGGAGATCTATTCGATGTAATACTTTTTACGGTGTGTTTGTCGAGATCCGATGAATTGTGGGTTTATGATCAAGATTATCTATGAATAATATTTGATTCTTCTCTGAATTCTTATATGCATGATTTGATATCTTTGCAAGTCTCTTCGAATTATCGGTTTAGTTTGGCCTACTAGATTGATCTTTCTTGCAATGGGAGAAGTGCTTAGCTTTGGGTTCAATCTTGCGGTGTCCTTTCCCAGTGATAGTAGGGGCAGCAAGGCACGTATTGTATTGTTGCCATCGAGGATAAAAAGATGGGGTTTATATCATATTGCTTGAGTTTATCCCTCTACATCATGTCATCTTGCCTAATGCGTTACTCTGTTCTTATGAACTTAATACTCTAGATGCATGCTGGATAACGGTCGTTGTGTGGAGTAATAGTAGTAGATACAGAATCGTTTCGGTCTACTTGTCACGGACGTGATGCCTATATACATGATCATGCCTAGATATTCTCATAACTATGCGCTATTCTATCAATTACTCGACAGTAATTTGTTCACCCGCCGTAGAATATGCTATCTTGAGAGAAGCCACTAGTGAAACCTATGCCCCCCAGGTCTATTTTCCATCATATTAATCTCCCGTCAATTAGCTATTTTTGTTGCCGTTTATTTTGCAATCTTTACTTTTCAATCTATACAACAAAAATACCAAAAATATTTATCTTATTATCTTGATCAGATCTCACTTTTGCAAGTGGCCGTGAAGGGATTGACAACCCCTTTATCGCGTTGGTTGCAAGGTTCTTAATTGTTTGTGCAGGTACTAGGAATTTTCGTGTAGCCTCCTAGTGGATTGATACCTTGGTTCTCAAAAACTAAGCGAAATACTTATGCTACTTTGCTGCATCACCCTTTCCTCTTCAAGGGAAAACCAACGCATGCTCAAGAGGTAGCACTAACTAGTAGCAGTAGCGCTGGAAAGGAAGCGCTACTACTATACCTAGTTAGCAGTAGCACTTTTCTATAGTAAGCACTAGTGATAGTACTAAGTAGCAGTAGCGCTTCTTCTGAAAAGCGCTGCTACTAAATTTTCCTGTATTTTAAAAAATACAGCTTATTTTTGTTGTGGTTTTATATACAGTACTTTCATCATATGATTTTATGACCATGATTAGTTATTATATATAACAGTGGGTGAAATAAACGTGGAGTAGATTCAAGTGGAGGCAACATGTGGTGCATGTCAAAAGTACTACTAATCCAAAGTTGATCTAGTTTGGATTAGTAGAACTTTCGATGTGCACCACAGGTTGCCTCCACTTGAATCTAATCCATGTTCATTTCACCTACTGATATATATATATATATATATATATATATAATAACTCATCATGCTCATATAACAACTTAGCATCATGCATCATCGATCATAATAATAAATAACTCATCATTGGTATCATAATAACAAGTCATACTCATCATCATCGATCATACAACTTCTACTCGATACCACATCATCATCATAGTCATCTAACCAATCCTACTTAGTTGTTCTTAGCACATGACCATGAGTATTAGCTAGGACCTACTACCTTCTCCTAGGTAAAATAGCATAAAACAAGATAGCCCTTGACTCTCCATTATGGAGAATGGAGATTATCCTGTTTCCAATTCTTGCCTTTCGCACAATCTTGCTTCCAGGAACCTCCTTACGACTGTCCATACATTTTTCCATTCTTTGATTACCATGTGTTCACCGGTTTTGGAAATCCGATATGGACAGGTGAGACTCATAGGATGACCTGGCTGTATGTTCAAAACATCAAGGCGACCATTCTGATACATCAAATGAGGCACACAATCCATCGGGATTTTCTGTTGAAAAACATAGTAATAACTTCGTAGTTAGCAATGTAGTTCAGTTTTAGAAGTATGCAAAAGATGCACGGATGTCGTAATAGTAAAAAATCTTACCAGGGCATCTCCATGGAAGTTACCGTGGTTCAACACGTGCACTAGTGGCACATATTGACCATAATTTGGAGGAGTATGATAATAGGTATTGTAATTTGCAAGGTCAGTACAAAATGCTATCAGATGATTTTTCTCCTGACAAGTCAACTCAGAGCCATCGGTGTAATAGGTTCTGTCTACCATCTTCTGCACATTGTTTGAAGAATGAAAATAAGCTGTCAATGGAAATAAGCTGTCAACTATTTTTAAATGAACAATATAAATTAGTTAATAACTATGTTTGAGAAACTCACACAGCGGTAGAATTGGAAGCGTACCAACAAGGACCCAAATGTCCATATTGTCTTGGTCGATGTCAGGATCACCAAGATCCATGGTGACAAGCATACCCTCATAAAAACCTTACATCTTCCAAAGTGCTTCCCAATTTTTGCAACCAAAATGGGTTACGCTCTCAGAATTATACAGATTTACTTCAAAATCCATATCATGATGGGTCCTTAGGTGAATTTTCTTTGTTTCGAAATTTTCATGGTCATCAAAATCCATCCTCTCCAAGACATAGCGTCTTGCATGGCATGGGATAAGCTACTCGAATTGTAAAAGATGAAAATTACATGTTGAAATAGTTGAAGTCATGCTTAATTACGAAAAAAATACTTTTCGTTGTTGCGTACCGTTTCAACATCAAAGGTCTCCTGGAGCTTAATGCTGAAGCGCCAATCTTTGTCCAGGTGAGGCCTGTCGCACAGACCTCGGTCGTCGTTGCACCAGCTGCACTCCCCCGGGAGACTTTCGTCGTCTGATGACGACATTTCCTACGTTCATAATTCAAATATTAAACTTGTACAATTCAATATATGTACTACAAAAATTAGATTAGATCATTATTATTCATCACGGGTTGACTATCGGTCTGTCGAGTCTTTTTCTTGAAAACTCTCAGCTCGCCTGGTGTATACATTCGACTGTTGGTGATGGTCGCTCCTCCTTTCGTTCCCGAGTGCATTACACCAAAATGTCTAGCACACGGGAACGAAGGAGAAGCGACCCCCACGACAACTGTCAGGATTTTTTGTCCTCTCATATGTGGTGGACACTCTCACTCACTGATTGCTCTCTGACATTTGCGACCTTCGGTGATGGTCGTTACTCCTCCTTCCCTTAGTGCATAACAAAGGTCTAGCACCCGGAGAAGAAGGAGAAACGACCCCCACGACAACAGTCAGGCTTCTTCATCCTCTCTCATATATGGTGGATACACTCCCTCACTGATTTTTCGACCTTCGGTGATGGAGCCTCGACAAACTTAAAGTCAACCCGAAATGTCGTTTAATTATTTTTCTAGAAAATCCAGGCCACTCGATATTTCCTACACATTCAAGCACAAGTCATGCCAGAATTCACAAAAAAATCCGGCATGACCTTTGCTAAAAAAGGACATATCGAGCGCTTGAAATTTGCGGGAACATAAATTAATCAACACTCCGGCAAAACATAGGCCACTATAGGAGGTGTAACCTGCAAACATGGCCGGCCACTTGGGCAAGCACATATCCTATTTGAGCAACACAACATATATATGTTTATATCTACATCATATGAGCATTCCAACTTGATGGAGTAGTTTTCCAATTTGAGCATTCAATAAGCAAAACCAAATCGTAAAATAAATTAGTATTCAAATTAGCATTCATTCAATAAGCAAAACTAAATCATCTCTTTCGTCCGTACATCGTCGAATATTATCACTAATAGATCTTGAATAGTATCATACATATAACATCACTAATACAGCTAAAACCGTAGCAAACGACGGGTATCGGTGCGGGCGGTGGACACCCAAAGAGAAGGAACCATCACAGGATCATAGCTCCAGTGAGATCCCTTAAGAACCTCCCAGGTATTGGAGAACCTGCCCTCCAACGCAACCATGTAGCGACGGACGTGCTCGTCCTCCTCGCTGACACGGTGATGTACCACCTCCGCGGGGTACTCAAGCCTCCGCACCGTCACTGGCCCATGCGACCGCCACCAAAGAAGGTTCGGGTCAATGACGGGCTGGCTCCTCACCAAGCTGCGCCCCCCGGAAGGTAGCACCTCCCAGTACCAACCAGGCGGAGCCCAGTCTCGGACATGGCTCCTCACCAAGCCCAGGCCTCCTCCGCCGAGTTGACGACGAGGATGCGGGATAGGCATCGTCGACATCGATGCGGGAATAATTGCTTTAACTAAAAAAATAACAACAAATGTGACACCTAAAACACCTCAATTCTATTAACTACACCTAATTAAAAACCTACATTTTGAACATGATTCGATCATAACTAGGGTTCATACTACACTATTCTAAGATTAAACACCTAAAATACCTAAATTAAATTAACAACATGGGTGGCTGGTCTCACCTCGATCGAGGTCGGAGGGGGTCGGTGACGGGGACGACGGCGGGGATGATGCAGGGGCTCCTTGATTTATGCAAAACAAAATATAAACAAAAACATTATTATCGTCATCTTAGGACTTAGTGAAACTCCATAAGCTACATTTAATAATTCTTTTCAAATTTACCTATAATTTTCTATTCTATTCAAATTTACTTATTCAAATTTTCTAAAAATTTCCTAGTCTATTCAAAAGACCTACATTTACTTATTTTTTTCAATTTCATATTTTATTCTATTCAAATTTACTTATTCAAAGTTTCTATAAATTTCCTATTCTATTCAAAAGACCTACATTTACTTATTCTTTTAAAATTTGTTATTCAAATTTTCGAAAAAGAAAATATACTAAAAACCTACATTTACTAAAAACAAAAACCTACATTTAACAAAAACTAAAACCTATTTACAGAAAGGGGGAGGAGAAGGTGGGAGGAGGCCAGGAGGAGGAGGAAGGAGGAGGAGGAGGGAGGAGGAGGGGAAGGAGGAGGAGGAGAGAGCAGGAGGGGGACGAGGAGAGAGGAGCGAGGAGGAGGGAGGGAGGAGGAGAGAGCAGGAGAGGGAGGAGGGAGGAGGAGGGGGCCGCTGGAGAGGGAGGAGGAGGAGGGGACCGCCGGCAGATAGGGAGGAGGAGGAGGGGGCCGCCGGCACCGGAGAGGGAGGAGGAGGAGGGAGGGATCGACCTTGGGGTGGAGGAGGAGGACGGCGACAGTGGCGGCAACGGAGGCGAGGGCGACAGAGGCGACAGAGGCGATGAGAGAGTGTGAGGGGGAGAGTGAGAGGACGCGCGCGGGCCGGCCGGTTTGGATAAGGTCCCTTAGTGGTAGCGCTTGTCCGTAAAAAGCGCTACTCCTAAAGTCTATAGCAGTAGCGCTCTCAGTGGAAAAGCGCTAATGCTAAAACCAATAGCAGTAGCGCTCTCCGTGGAAAAGCGCTACTGCTAAAACCAATAGCAGTAGCGCTCTCTGTAAAAATGCGCTACCTGCTAAAGCTAAGCATGTAAAAAATTTCAAAAATACATTGGTCATCAATGATCTTTTTGTGTAGAATCTAAATTGTCAATAGGAATCTTCTCTGGTTTAAGAAACGGTGAAGATTCCTATTGCAGCCACAGATCCTACACATAGAGTTCAATGAAGACCAAGTGGTTGTGATGGTTTGAGAAGCACCATATTTAAGGTGGTAAAAATTCTGTTCGCGGAGCGAGGTGGGACTAAACTTTGGTCTTATTAGGAGGGGACTGAATATATCAGTAGTGCTGGTAAGGGAAAAAGCGATGTTGCTAAGATCAATAGTAGTAGCGCTTTCTACCAATGAGCGCTACTAGTATCCCTAGCATACCTGGAACGGTCTGTCAGTTTTAGTAGTAGCGCGTTTTCTAGTTCCGGCGCTACTGCGATGCTCATATTAGCAACGCTTGTAGTTCCCGAGCGCTACTGCTAAGTAGCAGCAACGCTTACTATTTTACAGCGCTACTACTATGCTACTGTGTATAAGCATTTTCCTAGTAGTGTGGGATTATTGTTCGCAACAAGGCTAGATTGGTAGCACAAGGCTACTCCCAAGTCAAGGGTATCGACTACGGTGAAACCTTTGCTCCCGTTGCCCGCCTTGAATCCATTCGTTTGTTGATTGCTTATGCTTCTCATCATAACTTTAAGTTGCAACAAATGGATGTGAAGAGTGCCTTTCTTAATGCTCCTATTAATGAGTTGGTATATGTCAAACAACCCCCCGGGTTCAAGGATTCCTACTTCCCCGATCATGTGTACCAACTCGATAAGGCACTCTATGGCCTTAAACAAGCTCAACGTGCGTGGTATGACCACCTTACCGAGTTGTTGCAAGATCATGGGTTTGAAGTTGGGAAAATCGACCCCACTCTTTTTACTAAGAAGGTCAAAGGGGAGTTGTTTGTGTGCCAACTATATGTTGATGATATTACCTTTGATTCCCCTAACAAAGCTTTCAATGAGGAATTTGCCGCTCTCATGACCTCAAAGTTCAAGATGTCCTTGATGGGAGAGTTGAAGTTCTTTCTCGGGTTCGAAGTCAAGCAAAGAAGAGAAGGAACCTTCATCAACCCAGCCAAATACACTCAAGACATGCTCAAGAGATTCAAGCTAAGTGATGTCAAGCCGGCTTCCACTCCAATGCCCGTCAAATGCCAACTTGACATAGATCCCAATGGTAAAGCGGTGGATCAAAAGGTATATCGCTCCATGATTGGCTCCTTGCTTTACCTTTATGCATCTAGAACGGATATCATGTTGAGTGTGGGAATTTGTGCACGGTTTCAAGCCGCACCTAAGGAAAGCCACTTTGTGGCGGTCAAGCGAATCTTTCAATATTTGGATCATACCCCGAACTTTGGCTTATGGTACCCAAGAGGAGCAAACTTCAATCTTGTTGGCTATTCGGACTCTGATTGGGCGGGAGACAAAGTGGATAGGAAGTCCACTTCCGGAGGGTGCCAATTTCTTGGTTGCTCTTTGGTGAGTTGGTCTTCTAAGAAGCAAAGTTGTGTGTCTCTCTCGTCCACCGAAGTAGAGTATGTGGCCGCCGGTAGTTGTTGTGCACAACTTCTATGGATGAGGCAAACTTTAAAGGATTACGGTGTCATTTGTGACAAAGTGCCTCTTTGGTGTGACAATGAAAGTGCCATCAAGATTTCTCTCAATCCGGTGCAACACTTCAAGATGAAGCATATTGAGATTCGGTATAACTTCATCCGGGATCATATCTGGCTCAACTATGTCAACACTCATGATAACCTTGCAGATATCACCTCAATGTGCCAGATGTGAAGAGTGGCTCCGAGAAGACCATCACTCCTGAGGATACGTGGCGCTTGGAGAACTGTCAGTGGTCTGATGAAGCGCCTGCTACCTCTTATGTCCGTGTTCCTGAGGTGGCTACAGCGGGGTCTGAAGAGGCTGATGAGCCTGACGATGCTGCTGCTGCTGCTGATGCTTCTGACAGCTCCGCGGCAACTGGCGAGGAGATCTACTGAGCCCCGGGGCGTTAGCTTCGCCCTTTTCCTTTTTGGTGTCTTGATGCCAAAGGGGGAAAGAGCTCCATTAGGTCACGGGAGTTGCATGGGGGTTTCATTTGCAGTTTGTCTTGTGAGTTCATTTGCAGTTGCTCTTTCTAGTGTCTTGTGAACTTGTCCTGTGTTGTGACCTTGTGCATGGTGTAAGACATGCGTCCCTTTTCTATTTACCTATGCACTCTTCTATCAGTAGAGCTTGCGTGTTGATGGTGCCCTTATCCTTGGCTCTACTGCTTTATGTATGGTATTTTGTTTTGCTGTCACTGGTTGGTCTATAAAATCTAGGGGGGCATTGATCCTAGTGTGAGCATTTGGCATTCCAAAAGCAAACTCTAAATAGTGCTCACACTCAGGGGGAGCCCCGTCTATATTTTCTAGAACCCCCGTGCTTTTCGTGTAGTTGTCATCATCCACCAAAAAGGGGGAGATTGTAAGGGCATCCTCTGCCTTAGAGTTTTGGTGATGATGACAACACACGTGTGGACTAATCGTGCATTCTAGTTCTCTTAGGTAGACATTGTGTGGCGCAAGACGGTTAGGCCTTCCCTCTATGCGGAAAAGATCGAAGACGGAGTTTCCGACGTTTTTATTCCTTTGGTCGTGGGATATCCGTACTATTAAGAGGGAATCCACATCGGAAGGTATTGGGTGAATCACTTCACGTACACATTCTCTGCACCCACCATATACCCTCCGTTCGAGGAGAGAGAAGTTCCCCAAAGTCCTCTGTCACTGTGCAGTTCTGCCCATGGCGGTAGTACCGCTCGATTGAGCGGTTGTACCGCTGGCCGGTAGTTCCGGTCATACCACCACTCCAAGTACCACTCAGGGGTGACTCCCTTCTGTACCGGGTACGGTGGTAGACTAGTGGTGGAACGGAAGTTCTGGTTTGTCTTGACAAACCGGCACTACCGGTGTTCAGGGCGGTAGTACCACCTCGGACTCCACCACCCAGGGACTGCTGGCCCAGCGGTAGCTCCGGCCCAACCACCGCTCTCACTACCGGCCTAGGGTGATTTCCTTCTGGTTGTGAAGCGGTAGTCGGGCGGTGGTGGGATGGTAATTCCGGTATGTTCCTATATACCGGGACTACCGGGTGCCTCACCGGAAGTACTGCCCTGGTGCCCTAGCAGGGGTTTCCCGCATTCACCAGTTCTACCGGTGTCTATTGCGGAAGTACCGCTCCTATGCATTTCTGTGCATAACGGTTGGATCTGAGGGGACCCTATTTAAGGAGGTGCTTCTCCCACCTCCCACCTATCTCTTGCCTGTCTCTATCCTCCATTAATGCCCTTGAAGCTTTCTTGCCTGATCTCTCTCTCTAGCCACTCAAAGTTGTTGATTTGCTAGGGATTGAAGGAGGAGACCTAGATCTACACTTCCACCAAAGGATATTTGATTCCCCCATACTTTCTTGTGTGGATTTTGTTAATCTTGGGTGCTTGGGCGCCCTAGACGGAACAGGTCACTTCGGAGCCACATTCCATTGTGGTGAAGCTCCGGGGTTTCGTTGGGAGCCTCCAATTAAGTTGTGGAGAGAGCCCCAACCTTGTTTGTAAAGGTCCGGTTGCCGCCTTCAAGGGCACCAATAGTGGAATCATGGCATCTCACATTGTGTGCGGGCGTGAGGAGAATACGGTGGCCCTAGTGGCTTCTTGGGGAGCATTGTGCCTCCACACCGCTCCAACGGAGATGTACTTCCCCTCAAAGGGAAGGAACTTCGGTAACACATCCTCGTCTTCACTGGCTCCCCTCTTGTTTATCTCGTACCTTTACTTGTGCAAGCTTATCTTGTGTTGTATCCCTTGCTTGCTTGTGCACTTGTTGTTGTTGCATCATATAGGTTGCTCACCTAGTTGCATATCTAGACAACCTACTTTGATGCAAAGTTTAAATTGGTAAAGAAAAGCTAAAAAGTGTTAGTTGCCTATTCACCCCCCTCTAGTCAAATATATCGATCCTTTCAACCTCCATAACCGAGAAACATTTCCTTTGTCCTCTTTACGGCACCTAAGGATAATTTTGACCGCTGTCTAGTGATCCACTCCTGGATCACTATTGTTACCCCCTTGCCAAACTCATGGCAAGGCACACAACAGGTCTCGTACACAGCATGTCATACTTTATAGAACCTATGGCTAAGCCATAGGGAATGACTTTCATTCTCTCTCTATCTTCTGTCGTGGTCGGGCTTTGAGTCTTACTCAACTTCACACCTTGTAATACAGACAAGAACCCTTTCTTAGACTGATCCTTTTTGAACTTCTTCAAAACTTTTCCAAGGTATGTGCTTTATGAAATTCCTATTAAGCGTCTCGATCTATCCATATAGATCTTTGATGACCCACAAGTATAGGGGATCAATCGTAGTCCTTTCAATAAGTAAGAGTGTTGAACCCAACGAGGAGCAGAAGGAAATGACAAGCGTTTTTCAGCAAGGTAATGTCTGCAAGCACTGAAATTATAAGTAACGAGTAGTTTGATAGCAAGATAATTTTTAACAAGTAAGTAACGGCAACGGTAACAAAAGTGCAACAAGGTAGCCCAATCCTTTTGAGGCAAAGGACATGCCAAAATAGTATCTTATGATAAGAGAAGTGTTCTTGAGGGTACACTGGAATCTCATCTAGTCACTTTCATCATGTTGGTTTGATATCGTGTTCACAACTTTGATAATTTGATATGTGAGTGGACCGGTGCTTAGGTGTTGCTCTTACTTGAGCAAACCTCCTACTTATGATTAACCCCCTCGCAAGCATCCGCAACTATGAGAAAAGTATTAAGAATAAATCTAACCATAGCATTAAACTTTTGGATCCAAATCAGTCCCTTACGAAGTAGCGCATAAACTAGGGTTTAAGCTTCTGTCACTCTCGCAACCCATCATCTAATAACTACTCCACAATGCATTCCCTTAGGCCCGAGTATGGTGAACTGTCATGTAGTCGACGTTCACATGACACCACTAAGGGAATCACAACATACATACCATCAAAATATCAAACACATATCAAGTTCACACGATTACTTGCAACAAGATTTCTCCCATGACCTCAAGAACAAAAGTAACTACTCACAAATGATAATCATGCTCAAGATCAGAGGGGTATTAAATAACATAATGGATCTGAACATATAATCTTCCACCAAATAAACCATGTAGTAATCAACTACAAGATGTAATCCACACTACTAGTCACCCACAAGCACCAATATATATTTCCTGTACAAAGATTGAACACAAGAGATGAACTAGGGTTTGAGAGGAGATGGTGATGTTGAAGATGTTGATGGAGATTGCCCTCCCCAAGATGGGAGAGTTGTTGGTGATGATGATGACGATGATTTCCCCCTTCGGGAGGGAAATTCCCTCGGCGGAATCGCTCCGCCGGAGGGCAAAAGTGCTCCTGCCCAAGTTCCGCCTTGAGAAGGCGGCGCTTCATCCCGAAAGTCCTCTCCTGATTTTTTCTAGGTCAAAATGACTTATATACCAGAAGATGGGCACCATAGGTGGGCCGAGGAGGGCACAACCCACCAGGGCGCGCCCAGGTGGGTTGTGCCCACCTGGTGGCCCCCCTCTGGTGGTTATTTGCTCCAGTAATTCTTATTTATTCCATAAAAAATCCCCGTGAAGTTTCAGCTCATTTGGAGTTGTGCAGAATAGGTGGCCTGACGTAGCTTTTTTAGGTCCAAAATTCCAGTTGCCGATATTCTCCCTCTTCGTGTGAACCTTGCGTATTATGAGAGAAAATGCATTGGAATTACTCCAAAAAGAATTATTATGCATAAAAATAACAGTAGGAAAACATGATGCAAAATGGACGTATCAACTCCCCCAATCTTAGACCTCGCTTGTCCTCAAGCGAAAACCGAGATCGAAAAACATGTCCACATGCTTAGAGAGAGAGAGAGGTGTCGATAAAAACAAAATACGGACATAGAAGCATCATGTATATTATTATAACAGCAACAAACTTTAACATAAAACTTTATCATAGAACTTTTATTATAAAACTTCTATCATATAACTCCTCATGAATAAGTAACAATTCATCACAACATCGAAGTATAAAGCATAAACTCTATTGAAAACTAACAAACTATGTTCTCAGTCAACTTTGCAACTACAATTCATCATCTTTTCAGGGAAGGTTCACGTATCGGAGCCTTTTGGCAAGTCCACATACTCAACCATCATATAGTCTTCTATGATTGCTAACACTCACCGCATACGCATGAGCAAAAAGATTCAACCGGACACATAGAAAGATAGGGGCTTATATTTTTGCCTCCCAACATATTCACCTCAAGGGTGATGTCAACAATAATAACTCATGCCACCCATATCCAACTGGATATATGTGCCTAGATCTTTCGTCACCACATGATGCTTGCCAAAAGAGAAAATAAAAAGGAATAGAAGGAAATACTTTTTTTTAATATTTACTGTGTGGCAAAGCCCCACAGCCCTTTATTAAAAAAAGATCCACTGTACAAGTATAACAAACTATACAAGAAAGGAAAACAAAAGGGGAAAGAGTCTACCTATTAGCTAACTAACTGTACTTACTTTACAACAAAGAATCAATCCAAGCCAAAAGTTTCGGCCTGTTACAATCCTTCACCCTGTGAGCAAGCAAGGAAATGTCATGGATGAAATTACACTTCCAAGCACTGAAAGTAGCTCTCTCAGCTCTGAAAATTCTGCCATTTCGCCGGATCCAAATATTCCAGGCTGCAGTTAGTATGACTTCAACGAAGAAAGGGTTTGTGAAGTTGGACCTGGCGTGCAGGAGACATTGCAGGATATCTGAACCTCCAGACCAATCAATACCCAAATAATTCCAGATTCTACAGCTGAAAGTGCAGCGAAAAAATAGATGTATCCTATTCTCATACGCCAACTCACTGCAGATGAGGCAAAGATTATCATCCTGATTCGAACGCCAGTGTCTCCTAACCAGCATATCCTTGGTGTTAAGTCTATCAAAGAACAAAAGCCGGCCAAACACCTTGATCTTCATGGTGCATTTACTTTGCCAAAGCCATTTGCAGGGTTGTATTGTAGGCAAGTGGGAGTGCATGATCCTGTAGAAACTTTTTGCCGTATACCCTCCTGATTGACCAGGCCATATCCAAACATCAGGGATGGTGGGGTCTCTGTCTAACTGCATGATCCAATTTTCCAATGTGTGCAACTCAGCAGCAGCTTCCTGAGAAAGAGGCAGATAAAACATGGAGATGAGATCCTGGGATTGGAGAAATTCCCTCACAGAGATCCTGTCATTAATGACAAAAGAAAACAACCTTGGCAATCTCCAACAGAGGGGTCGAGCAGAGCCCCCAAGGTGCCAGGAATTAGTCCAGAAAAGGGTAGAATCACCCATGTTGATGTGGACTGAAGCAATAGCAGTGTAAGCCTCATGCAGCTTCAGAATATCTCTCCACCAGAAAGATCCAACAGTAGCTGTTGCCTGTGGGACCCCGTGATCATAGTAACTATTCCATATGAGGGTCACCCAAGGAACATCAACCTTGTTATAGAATTTATGCAGATGCTTGAGAAGCAGCCCTTGGTTCTGAATGTTCAGATTAATAATGCCTAAACCACCCTTATCTCTGGGCCTGCAAACAAGCTCCCAAGCAGCCAGGGACTGTTTTGGAACATCATTATTACCCCTCCAAAGACATTGCCTGAAGATCCTATCCAGTTGCTTAATGATCCCCGCTGGGATATTGAGAGTACACAAAAAGTATATTGGCAGAGAGGTCAAGACAGAGGTGAGGAGCTGCAAACGAGAGCCTTGATTCAGCATAGAAGAGCTTGCAGTTAACCTCCTTTCAAGACTGTCAACTAAGGGCATGAGGTCAACGATCCTAGGCCTTGTAGTTCCCAATGGCAATCCAAGATAAGTAAATGGAAGTTGGCCAATTTTACAACCAAGAATAGCAGCAAGTCTGTCAGCCTCCTCATTAGACATATTTAGTGGGATCATTGAGGATTTAGCAAAGTTGACCTTTAAACCAGTGGACTGTTGAAATGTAAGCAGCATATTCTTGAGGGCCACAAGCTCATCATCCTTAGCTGCAAGAAATAGGATCGTATCATCCGCATATTGAATGATGGGAAAATCCCTGTCATGTGTCTGAAGAGGCAAAGAAAGTGTGCCAGACGCGAGCATTTGATTAACCACGGATTGCAACAGGTCGGCTGCGAGGACGAACAACAGAGGAGAGAGTGGATCACCCTGCCTGACGCCACACTTGCACAAGAATTGCTTTCTTGGAATGCCATTTAACAGCACAGACGACAACCCTGTAGACAACAACTGTTTAACCCAAAGAACCCATTTGGCATCAAAACCTTTATGCTGCAACATCTGAAGAATAACCTCATGCTCAACTGTGTCAAAGGCCTTAGCAAAGTCCAACTTAAGGATTACAATTGGGCGCTTGGATTGCTTGCATTGATGAATATACTCAAAGCTCCAGGCCAGACAATCCTGAATCGACCGGCCCTTGAGGAACCCATATTGATTTTTGTGGATGCACTTGAGGATCACCCGCTGCAATCTGTTGGCCAGTAATTTTGTGAGGAATTTAAGACACGTGTTGGTGAGGGAAATCGGCCGGAAATCATCCGGCCCTTCTGGTGACATGATTTTGGGAATGAGCGTAATGAGGGAGGAGTTGATATTTTCCAACGAGAGATTCCCCTCATAAAAAGTCCGAATCATCCTCAAGAAATCCCCCTCAATGATAGGCCAACAGCGCTTGACAAACATCCCATTAAAGCCATCTGGGCCAGGTGCTCGATCCGCCGGTAAATCCTTCAAAACTTTGTGTATTTCTTCATCAGAAAAAGGCAAGGATAACTCCTCCAGCCCCAGGATGGGTTGAATTAAATAATTCAAATCAAAGCCCATAGAGATCCCTTAGGCCCGGCCCATCCTAGATTTGAAAGAGGCCCACAGGATTCCCGCCATCTGAGCATGATCAGTCACTGGATCAAGCATGGAGCTGGTTTTGAGACTGGAGATTGAGTTTCTCCTCATACGCTCAGAGGCCATGGCATGAAATTTTTTTGAATTCTCCTCACCAACCTTGATGTACCTAATAGTGCACCGCTGCTTCCAATATATGTAGTGAAGTTTTAACAGGTGTTCATAGTGTAACTTCACGCATTTCCGGAAGTTGAATTCCGGCCGTGTTAAAGGTCGCACTTCCTCCAGCTGATCAAAGTGCAGAATCACCTTTGAGCAATCAACAGTAAGCTTTTTGATGTACGATAATTTTTTGCTCCAAATTTTCAAATCGTACCGCAGTCGCTTAAATTTCCTTGTGATAACCGCTGAAGCAGAGAGATCAGAGAAAATAGGTGCATTCCAGGACTTGGAAACACAATCCATGAACCCCGGCATATCCAACCAGAAATTTTCAAACCGAAAAATCTTGGCCGCAGGAATGGTAGTGTCAATGGACACCACACAAGGCACATGGTCAGAGGAAGTTCTGGCTAGTGTGGTAACCACGGTGTTTGGGTAGTGTGAGATCCAATCAGCAGTAGTGAAGAACCAGTCGAGTTGCTCAAGCAGGGGGTTCTGCTGCATATTAGACCAGGTATAGCTCCGTCCCTTCAAGGGTAGCTCCAAAAGTTCCAGGTGACCAATTATTTCGTTGAATAGAAAGATATCATTGGTATCACCACCCGGAAGGTTTCGGTTGTCCAAAGATCTGATGAAATTGAAATCCCCCAACAAGAGCCAATTTTCATCCGGTGGAATTGGTAAGTGATAAAGCCAACTAACAAAATCATCCCTAGGCTGGCCCTCACATGGCCCATAGACAGTGGTTAGGGTCCATTTTTCAGAATTCTGTAACGACTGGAAAGAGACGATAACACCAAACCTTTGAATATCCACAAGCTGGCCATGAAAGATCGAGGAATTCCAAACAACGAGGAACCCACCAGAGGCTCCAACAGAAGGGGAGAACACAAATTGATCAAACCGCCTAGGGCAAAAGGATCTAAGCGTACGAATATCGAAGCTCTCACATTTAGTTTCTTGCAGACAAATAACAGAACATCTGCTCTCCTCAATCTTGGCACGGAGATCTCGCTGTCGAGCCTCAGAATTGAGCCCTCGCACATTCCAACAGAGCACATTCCAGTTGCGAAAATAGCAATTATCCATAAAAAAACAACGCAGGGATATAGTTGCAGATCCAGCTGCTTAACAGCATGGACATAAACGGACCATATGTTGCAATAACAGTAACCAATTGTTGCAGACAGATACTGAAAACAAAAAAAGAGCGCAAAAGCAAAAGCGCCCAACTCGCCAGGAATCTTCGTGGGCCATCAAGCATCATGTGGACCATCACCTTCTGCAGCAGGATTAGGAGAAGCCATAAGCTTCTCCACTGATAGCTCGGCTGGATCGATGCCCAAAGCCACTCCAATGGCCTGCAGCGTCGAAATAGGCGTCGGAGGTGGGAGAGGGAGCACGCTGGGCTCATCGTCAAGTCTGAGCTTCTTGGCCTTCGGGCGACGCTTGGGGGCAGACCTGGGAGAAATTGCAGAGACGGGCTTCATGCCTGTCCTCTTGGCAGCACTGCGCGTCATGCGTCGAGTGGAGAAGTCGGGAGCTAGCTCCACAAGCATGATGGAGCGCCGTGAGCGTGCAGACTGACGTGGTCGCTTACCCAGTGGAGAAGGTGTAACCGAAGAAAACTGAAAGTCCTCTTGAGAAACCTGGTAAGTGGAACACAAGTGATCGTCAGATGCCAACTCCTCAATGACCACCGAGGAGCTGGGTCCAGGGACGGAGACATCAGGCGGAGCAGAGAAAAGCTGATACTTCGCTTGCAGATCTGCAGACCCAAATTTGATTTGTAGCAACATCGCAGAAGAACTAGGGAGGCAGGCTGGTATATCCTTGATGAAGAATTCAGGTAACAAAGTCTTGAAAGATCGCTCCCAGATCATGGCCGGCGGCAAAACTGGTCCATAAAAAACCCGGACCAAGCCAAGATGAATCGGCTCCAGCTGCACAAGTGGTGGGGCTTGTAGAGGCTGCTGGACCTCAGCCATATCCTCATTGTCAGAAGAATCCGCAGATGGGTTCAGAATCATAGAATCCTGGTCTTGGACAGGTTGGACCTCTTGATGCTGCTGCTGATGGTCAGGCTGAACCTGCTCCTCCCACGGGCCCCATCCTGCTCCTTGCGGCACATTGTCAGCCCAGCCCGCCCCCTCATTCTGCCCTTGTGGAGGTCCCGGTGGAACAGCGTTCCATCCCAAAGCAGGGTATGGGGGCATTGCCCAAAATGGCTGCGGCACTTGAACTCCAGGCAACGGGTGGGGGTTCCCATTTAGAGGCATTGGGTCCTCATCCGCTGGGATCATGGCACCAGCGAATTCCCCTGACAGGATATAGCAACCAGCTGACCAAGAAACCATGACGTCGCCCCAATTGGCAAATTCCCGAAAGGTGACCGAACGAGGAACTAGCGCATTGTCGGGGAACGAGGCGCGGACCAAAGCTCGAACCTTGTGCCGGTCAGTACTATTCCAGTAATGAAACTGCCCAAAAGAGCCAACCATATCTGCAATGCACTGCGTATTCCTGTAGTCTAAAGGGATGCCGATGAACATCAACCACCCCGTCCGCTGACCATGGATAGCACGAAAACCTTCACCCTGATTATGCGGAATAAAACGGACAAAAAACTCGTTGCCATCATCATCAATCCCTAAGGGGAACGGAGGATGCAAAGTGAAAGAGCCTCAGACAACAGGATCTTCCATCTCAAACAGACCAACTCCCTGATACCAAGTCTGAGCAGAAAGAACTGGAACATGCATCACTTGAACTAGAAAATCAAGAACCTGCTGGCGACGGACCCCAACTAGCTCTGGAGGCGGGATCGGCTCCACAATGGCCACCATGTATTGCTCATGCGCTCGGGGCGGCGGGACAGCCGGCGTGTAGAAGGTGCGAGGTAGACGATCTGCTCCGCCATCTTCAATATCAAAGCCCGCAGGGATAAAGCGATGCGGGTCAATCTCATACACCGCCATTGAGGGCTGCAGAGCAGGAGCCGGACCAGAGCTGGGGGAAGCGTGGGCGTGCTCGTGAGGGCGGTCCGGCGGCGATGGTGGCGGCGGAGAAGCAGATGGGGTTTTCTCCGGAGACGTTTGGTCTCGGGAAACTGGAGAGGCAGGGGGAGAATCCTCTGTTCGGTCCCGCTTCCCAAAACCCGGCGATGGGACTTTAGGCACCCAGACGGATAAGTCAGGCGGCTTGCCAGTGCAATTTTTTTTAACGTGTCCCGAACGAAAACAATTACGACACCGGACCGGATTCATGCATGTCTCTGATGTGTGGCGCATAGCCAAGCAATTCTGACAGTCCCAATAGCTCGCAGCCATCTCTTCAATCATAACATCAAAACTTTGCAGGTCTCAGATAATATCCTCAGGAGACGAAGCCCTAGAGGCCATAGGTGGTGGGCTGCCACTCTCGTCATCGGACAAACATATGGGCTGGACCCTGGAGCCCAACTGAGGATTATGGCCTGGTAGAAGCGGTTGAGCGGGTATGGTAGAATCTAAACCTTCCAATGTGAAAACTAAACGGCCATCCGAAGTTCCAGGGTTTAAACGGGCAGGAGATAAACCCTCCGGGGAAGGCGGGATTGTTCCAAACTGAATCGCTAGCCTTGCCGGCAGTGGGGTGGTCGCCGGGGAAAGATCATCCGCATCCTGATGAGACGAGACATGGTAGCCCGCTGCTCGGACCGTGGCCACCTCATCGTTAGACGGGCCATAGCTATAGCCCTTACGCGCTGGGTACTGCATGAACGTTGCAAACGTAGCATGCTTCTGAGGACGAGATCTGGCCGCGCGAGCACGGAGAGAAGACTTGGCCGGAGGAAATTTCATGGCCTCTAAACCAATACGAGCTCTCCTCTTAGAGGGGCTGACTAAAACCCATTCCTCTTGGCATTCAGATTGCCAAAGACGAAATTCCTTCTGCCAATCCGGGCCTCCATGACCCCAGAGGTGGAAAAAACACTTGAACTGATCGCAGACAAAACTCCGCTGGTGCAGAATGAAAAAACCCACCTCCTTGCAAGAAACGTTGAAAGAGTAGACGCCATGGTGAAGAAAAGATACCTTGAGGTGTGAGCAATATCCTCCGATGGCCGCTTCAAGAGCGAACCCCACAGTTTCCTCATCTAGCCGGAAGGTGTGGCGTGCAAAAGAGACGACCATAATGAAATGGCCCGTGCCTTCAGATGGATGCACCGATCTGTTGAAGGTGCGTTGGATCTCAGACGCCAACTTCATCCCCGGGGAGAAATCCAATCCCAAGGAGAGCGCAGCGTGAACCGCCATGAGGAAGATGACAACCAGAGGCGAGAGGAAGAGACGCCGGGAAAGGTGACCCGATCAGATGGCAAAACCCATGGAGGTATGTGGGGATCACCGGCGATGTGGGGTGGCTAGGGTTAGGGTGGCGGTGGGGAGGTGGGAGTCGCCATCCCCTTCCATGAGTACAAAGGTACTCAGCCGAAGGAAATACTTTGACTCTTGCATAAAAGTAAATACATAAAAGTAAAAGGCACGCCCTTCGCAGAGGGAAGCAGAGGTTGCCATGCGCTTTTTGTTTGTATGCTCAATCTCTTAGTGCAAAAGAACGTCACATTATATTGCCCCTTATGATAGCAACCTTTATTATGTAGTCTGTAGCTTTTATTATTTGCCATCACAAGTTCGTATAATGCTCAATTTTCTCTTACACTAAATGATCCAAGACTTTTAGAAGCAATTTTTTTTTGCCTTATTGCACCGATGACAACTTACTTGAAGGATCTTACACAATCCATAGGTAGGTATGGTGGACTCTCAAAACAAGATGTGGGTTTAAGGGTTTTTGGATGCACAAGTAGTATCTCTACTTAGTGCGGAATTTTTGGCTAGCAAAGATGGGGGCCAAGCACCACATGTTAAAGGATCTATGACAATATAACTTCTATGTGAAAATGAACAAGCATAAATCATTACGTTGTCTTCCTTGTCCAACGTCAACAATTTTGGCATATAATATTTGATGGCGGCACACAATCACAAAAAATGTCCAAGATAGTATATTTGCATGTGAATCTTCTCTTCCCTTATTAATTCTTTCATGACTTGCATCATTGACCAATGCTATGTTTGTCAATCTCCAATAAAATTTTCTACTTATACTCTTCCTTATGTGATGTCATTACTTACCATAAGATTAGCATATGATCTTTTTTCATTTATTTCCTTTCTTTTTAATTGAACATGGAAGTAAAGAAAACAAAACTCAAACTAAACTTTATTATAAATCTCGCACACGATTACAAGGACAGACCACTAAGCAACCACTCGAAACGAAAGGATCGAACTAAACTTTTATTCATCTAAAGCAAAAGATGACTATGGATCAAACTAAGATAAGTAAGGGTAAAAGATAATGGAGGTGATACGATACTGGGGCACCTCCCCCAAGCTTGGCGCAAGCCAAGGGGAGTGCCCATACCCGATACTCAAGTTTCCTTTGGTGATGAAGACGGAGGTGGTGGTGATGAAGTGGTAGCAATCTTATCCTTAGGTTTCCATGGCAGGGGCTCACCATCATAAGAGGAGGAGTGAGTCTCGCGGGTCCTGCAACTGGAAGCGAAACCCATACCTTTAAACCTTGCCTCATATTCAAAGACTCGGTTTTGGAGATCGTAGATTTGGCTTTGGAGAAAGTTGATTTTCTCGTTGAAGGTGAAGACGATGTCCTTCATGGACTCGCCATCCACCTTGAGATCACGGGTGTAATCTGCGATCATGAGGTGATTGGCATTGAGTCCACGTTCCACCATCCCCTTGAAGGAAATATGCCCTAGAGGCAATAATAAAGTTGTTATTTATATTTCCTTATATCATGATAAATGTTTATTATTCATGCTAGAATTGTATTAACCAGAAACTTAGTACATGTGTGAATACATAGACAAATAGAGTGTCACTAGTGTGCCTCTACTTGACTAGCTCGTTGAATCAAAGATGGTTATGTTTCCTAGCCATAGACACGAGTTTTCATTTGATTAACGGGATCACATCATTGGAGAATGATGTGATTGACTTGACCCATTCCGTTAGCTTAGCATTTGATCGTTTAGTATATAGCTATTGCTTTCTTCATGACTTATACATGTTCCTATGACTATGAGATTATGCAACTTCCGAATACCGGAGGAACACTTTGTATGCTACCAAACGTCACAATGTAACTGGGTGATTATAAAGGTGCTCTACAGGAGTCTCCGATGGTTCTTGTTGAGTTGGCATAAATCAAGATTAGGATTTGTCACTCCGATTGTCAGAGAGGTATCTCTGGGCCCTCTCGGTAATGCACATCACTATAAGCCTTGCAAGCAATGTGACTAATGAGTTAGTTGTGGGATGATGCATTATGGAACGAGTAAAGAGACTTGCCGGTAACGAGATTGAACTAGGTATTGAGATACCGACGATCAAATCTCGGGCAAGTAACATACCGATGACAAAGGGAACAACGTATGTTGTTATGTGGTTTGACCGATAAAGATCTTCGTAGAATATGTAGAAACCAATATGAGCATCCAGGTTCCGCTATTGGTTATTGACCGGAGATGAGTCTCGGTCATGTCTACATGGTTCTCGAACTCGTAGGGTCCGCACGCTTAACGTTAGGTGACGCTCGGTATTATGAGTTTATGTGTTTTGATGTACCGAAGGTAGTTCAGAGTCCCGGATATGATCACGGACATAACGAGGAGTCTCGAAATGGTCGAGACATAAAGATCGATATATTGGATGACTATATTTGGACATCGGAATGGTTCCGGATGAGATCGCGCATATACCGGAGTACCGGGAGGTTATCGGAACCCCCCGGGAGGTATATGGGCCTTATTGGGCCATAGTGGGAGAGAGGAGAAGGGAGCAAAGGAGGGGGCGCCCCCCAAGGCCAATCCGAATTGGGAGGGGGGCCGGCCCCCCCTTTCCTTCCTCCTTCCTCCCCCTTCCTTCCACTCCTAGTCCAACTAGGGAAGGGGGGATCCTACTCCCGGTGGGAGTAGGACTCCCCATGGGGCGTGCCATAGGAGGGCCGGCCCTCCCCCTCCTCCACTCCTTTATATGGGGGAGGGGGCACCCCGTAGACACACAAGTTGATCCTTGATCTCTTAGCAGTGTGCGGTGCCCACCTCCACCATAATCCACCTCGGTCATATCGTCGTAGTGCTTAGGCGAAGCCCTGCGCCGGTAGCTTCATCATCACCGTCATCACGCCGGCGTGCTGACGAAGCTCTTCCCCGACACTCTACTGGATCATGAGTTCGTGGGACGTCACCGAGCCAAACGTGTGCATATCGTGGAGGTGCCGTACCTTCGGTGCTAGGATCGGTCGATCGTGAAGACGTACGACTACATCAACCGCGTTGTCATAACGCTTCTGCTTACGGTCTATGAGGGTACGCAGACAACACTCTCCCCCTCGTTGCTATGCATCAACATGATCTTGCGTGTGCGTAGGAATTTTTTTGAAATTACTACGTTCCCCAACAGTGGCATCCGAGCCAGGTTTATGCGTAGATGTTATATGCACGAGTAGAACACAAGTGAGTTCTGGGCGATAATAGTCATACTGCTTACCAGCATGTCATACTTTGACTCGGCGGTATTGTTGGATGAAGCAGCCTGGACTGACATTACGCGAGACTGGTTCTACCGACGTGCTTCGCACACAGGTGGCTGGCGGGTGTCAATTTCTCCAACTTTAGTTGAATTGAGTGTGGCTACGCCCGGTCCTTGTGAAGGTTAAGACAGCACATACTTGACGAAAAATCGTTGCGGTTTTGATGCGTAGGTAAGAATGGTTCTTGCTCAGCCCATAGCATCCACGTAAAACTTGCAACAACAAAGTAGAGGACGTCCAACTTGTTTTTGCAGGGCATGTTGTGATGTGATATGGTCAAGACATGATGCTAAATTTTATTGTATGAGATGGTCATGTTTTGTAACGGAGTTATCGGCAACTGGCAGGAGCCATATGGTTGTCGCTTTATTGTATGAAATGCAATCGCCATGTAATTGCTTTACTTTATTACTAAACGGTAGCGGTAGTCATAGAAGCAATAGTTGGCGAGACGACAACGATGCTACGATGGAGATCAAGGTGTCGCGCCGGTGACGATGGTGATCATGACGGTGCCTTGGAGATGGAGATCAAAGGCACAAGATGATGATGGCAAATATTGATTGCATGTGATGTTTATCTTTTATGCATCTTATCTTGCTTTGATTGACGGTAGCATTATAAGATGATCTCTCACTAAATTATCAAGGTATAAGTGTTCTCCCTGAGTATGCACCATTGCGAAAGTTCGTCGTGCCGAGACACCACGTGATGATCGGGTGTGATAAGCTCTTCGTTCACATACAACAGGTGCAAGCCAGTTTTGCACGTGCAGAATACTCGGGTTAAACTTGACGAGCCTAGCATATGCAGATATGGCCTCTGAACACTGAGACCGAAAGGTCGAGCGTGAATCATATAGTAGATATGATCAACATATTGATGTTCACCACTGAAAAATACTCCATCTCACGTGATGATCGGACATGGTTTAGTTGATTTGGATCACATGATCACTTAGATGATTAGAGGGATGTCTATATAAGTGGGAGTTCTTAAGTAATTTGATTAATTGAACTTTAATTTATCATGAACTTAGTACCTGATAGTTTTTTGCATGTCTATGTTGTTGTGATAGATGGCCCGTGCTGTTGTTCCGTTGAATTTTAATGCGTTCCTAGAGAAAGCTAAGTTGAAAGATGATGGTAGCAACTACACGGACTGGGTCCGTAACTTGATGATTATCCTCATTGCTGCACAGAAGAATTACATCCTGGAAGCACCGCTAGGTGCCAAACCCGCTGCAGGAGCAACGCCATATGTTATGAACGTCTGGCAGAGCAAAGCTGGTGACTACTCGATAGTTCAGTGTGACATGCTTTACGGCTTAGAACTGGGACTTCAACGACGTTTTGAACATCATGGTGCATATGAGATGTTCCAGGAGTTGCAGTTAATATTTCAAGCAAATGCCCGGATTGAGAGATATGAAGTCTCCAATAAGTTCTATAGCTGCAAGATGGAGGAGAATAGTTCTGTCAGTTTGCATATACTCAAAATGTCTGGGTATAACAATCACTTGCTTCAACTGGGAATTAATCTTTCGGATGATACTGTCATTGACAGAATTCTTCAATCACTGCCACCAAGCTGTCGGCGTTCTGGGAACGGGGGTCCCCAGACTTGCCTGCCTGCGGCCCGCGGCGTGGCTGAGCTAGCGGGCCTGTACGGCCCATCTTCATCAATAAGGCATTCAAGACCCTCGCGAGGGGCCAAGCCTCGCGAGGCGGACGACGCAAGACCTCCTCAGGAGCGGACTCACCAGGCTGCCTCGCGAGGAGCGGAGAAATCAAGGTGGGGCAAACCTCGCGAGGCCCACATGACGCGAGCCATGACGGTCAGGATCAGGCGGGCGCTAGGCGGGCGCCAGCGCGCGCAGCGTCCTTGTTTCCTCTTTGGTGCTAAGGAGGCAAGCGCAGGCGCAGAGTACCGAGGCATCAAGCAAAGGTTTCCATATCAGTGCAACGAGACCGTGACCAGTAGGATGGCAGGACGGAGGTCACCGTGGAGCCCAAGACGGCGTCACCACCAGAGCCTTTCGCAGGCGAAGACCGCTTTTGTAAGGATAAGCTGTACTAGCTGTCCCCTTTCAAATTGGCCGTTGTTGGCTCCCTTCCCGCTCAATATTTGGGAAGAGGACCAGGGCGTCACCACCAGGGTCCACCCACCACCACATTGGAGTAGGGTATTACACCACAACGGTGTCCCGAACCAGTATAAATCTTGTGTCTTTGCGTTGTGAGTTCGTCGAGTTCATCCATGAGATCTTACCGAGCTAGGGCATAGATCGATAGGGAGGAAATCTTCGCGCACACCCCAGAGTTCGAACCTTAAGGGTTTTGCCGGAACCCGAGATCCGACATTTGGCGCGCCAGGTAGGGGTGTGCCGGAGTTTCCTTCCCGTCGTTTCGCGTCTAGTTGCTCCGTCGTCTCCATGGCGGATGCTCGCCGTGCTCGTGCTGAGCACCGGGCTGCCCTAGCCACCCGCGTCGCTCAGACGGCTCCTGTCGGTGGGCCACCTCGTCGCTCTCCGTCTCCTGCCGCCAACGCCGCTACCGGCCCGGCGGGGAACGAGCAGCAAGCGTCCTTCCTGCACCCCTCGGTGTGGCAGGACGGCCACACCGCTACTCCATCGCTGACTCCGGCCGGCTCTTCGTCCCACGCTCGTCGCGATTCCATGGACGCGCAGGCCGCGCTCCTCATGGCGCATGAGCTTCTGCGCTACCGCCCGGTCGACGACATCTACGAGGACTGGCTCGACCGCATCGCCGAGCTCGTCCGCGCCGCAGGGGGCTCCCCTGCGCCGTCCCTCTCTCCGCCTCACCCTCCGCCAGCTACAAGTGACGTAGCTCACGGAGCTCCTCCACCACCTCTGCCTCAAGACGGCACCCTGGCGCCAAGGCGCGCGGCCCCACAACGCGACCCGCCACATCCTGCGCCCGCGCATGAAGAAAGAAGCTGTCAAGAAGTCCCTCCGCCGCAAGAGAACGCTTCGCCGCTCCTCGCACCGCCGCGCCAGGATCGTCCATCGCAGCATGGCCCCGCGCCGCTTGCCCTGGCGGCACGTGGGCGTCAAGACCAAGCTCCACCTCCAAGACGGGCCCCGGCGACCACGGCCGGCTGCCGCGCCTTCACCCCTGAGCTGCGTAGCGTCGCTTGGCCGGGCAAGTTCAAGCCAGATCTGCCTCGTCGCTACGACGGCACCCCCAATCCTTGCAGCTCTACGAGCTGAGCATCGAGGCGGCCAACGGCGACGAGAAAGTCATGGCGAACTGGTTCCCTATGGCACTCAAAGATGGCGCCCATTCGTGGCTTCTGAACTTGCCTCCGGCTCGATCTCCTCATGGGACGAGATGCGCGACCGCTTCATCGCCAACTTCCAGGGCACTCGTGACCACCCGCCTGCCGCGGGTGACTTGCACCGCGTCAAGCAACAATCAGGAGAGACCCTCCAGAAGTTCATCCAGCGCTTCAACAACATTCGCCTCAAGATCCCCAAGGTGACGGACGAGGCCATCATCTCCGCGTTCTCCGACGGCGTCCGCGACGTCAAGATGAAGGAGGAGCTCGCCATCCACGAGGAGCTATGCACATCTCAGGAGTTGTTCAACCTGGTGACCAAGTGCGCAAGAGCTGAGGAGGGGCGCCTCTCCCTCCTCGAGCTGCCAGCTGCAGACCTGGAGGAGAAGAAAGCCAAGGCCAAGGACGTGAAGCGCAAGGGAGCAGTCGTGCTCGCAGCGGAGCCGGACACCAAGCGAGGCAGAGACCAGCCCGAGTCGTCCAAGAGCAGCCGACCGTTCTGCGCCTTCCACAACCAGAATACCCACAACACCAGCGACTGCCAAGAGCTCGGAGCCATTCGTGAAGGACGCTTCGGTCGACGCCCCGAGCGCAGCGACTGGGGCTACGGCTGAGGAGGAGGACGTGGTGGCGGGCGCTGGCATGACCGTGGCCCGCGCCTGGAGTGGCGCGACAGGCCTCGTGAGGACCGCTGGCAGGATCATCCTCGCGAGGGCGCCTGGAGGGACCAGCCTCATGAGGATCGTCCTCAGGGCAACGCCAGTCTTCCCCCACTGCCGCCACCACCGAGAAGGAATGACGACCACCATCAGGACAAGGAGACTGGGGGCTTCCAGGAGCCGCGCGCTATCGCCTACATCTTGGGCGGAGCCCAGGCCCCAGCCTCGCAGCGCATCTTCAAACAGTTTGCTCGTGAAGTGAATGTAGTCCTCCCCAAGCTTGAGGCCACGCGCCCGCTCAGGTGGTCCCAGTGCGCCATCACCTTCGACTCGGCAGACCAGCTCAAGTGCGCGGCCACCGTTGGCCGTCTCCCGATGCTTTGTTCACCAGTCATCAGCAACGTGCAAGTTACCAAGACCCTCATAGACGGCGGCGCAGAGCTCAACGTCCTGTTCGTCGATACGTTCGACAACCTCCAAGTGCCATATGACCAGCTTCAGCATACCAAGCCTTTCTCAGGAGTGACCGACGGCTCCACCACACCGATAGGGCAGGTCCGCCTCCCTGTCACCTTCGGGGAATGCAAGAACTACTGCACCGAGCTCATCGACTTTGACGTCGCGCACATCCGTCTGCCATACAACGCCATCCTTGTGTATCCTGCCCTGGCCAAGTTCATGGCGATGACACACCACGGCTACAACGTCCTCAAGATGCCGGGAAGCGGCAGAATCATCACGGTCCCATGCGAAGAAAGAGATGCGGTGTGCTCCCTCGAGCGTGCCTTTCAAGCTGCGGCAATCAACGACCCCGACAGCAAGGGCGAGGGCCCTCCAGAGGCCATCCCTAAGAAGAAGAAGCAGCTACGCCGTGCCGGACCTCAGGAGGGTGGCGTCGCGGCTGGAACCTCGTCAGGATCAGCGCCCGCTCCAGGGGCGCCTCCCTCCATCGCATAGGAAGGCGCGACGAGCGCCCTCCTCGGGCAGTGATACGTCTCCAACGTATCTATAATTTTTGATTGTTCCATGCTATATTATATTCTGTTTTGGATGTTTAATGGGCTCTATTATACACTTTTATATATTTTTGGGACTAACCTATTAATCGGAGGCCCAGCCCAAATTGCTGTTTTTTTGCCTATTTCAGAGTTTCACAGAAAAAGAATATCAAACGGAGTCCAAACGGAATGAAACCTTTGGGAACGTGATTTTCGGAACAAACGTGATCCAGAGGACTTGGAGTCCCCGTAAAGAAAGCAACGAGGAGAGCACGAGGCAGGGGGGCGCGCCTACCCCCCAGACGCGCCCTCCACCCTCGTGGGGCCCATGTTGTTCCACCGACGTACTTCTTCCTCCTATATATACCTACGTACCCCCAAACCAACAGAAGCATCCACGAAAACCTAATTCCACCGCCGCAACCTTCTGTACCCATGAGATCCCATCTTGGGGCCTTTTCCGGCGTCCTGCCGGAGGGGGCATTGATCACGGAGGGCTTCTACATCAACACCATAGCCCCTCCGATGATGTGTGAGTAGTTTACCTCAGACCTTCGGGTCCATAGTTATTAGCTAGATGGCTTCTTCTCTCTTTTTGGATTTCAATACAAAGTTCTCCATGATTCTTGTGGAGATCTATTCGATGTAATCTTCTTTTGCGGTGTGTTTGTCGAGACAGATGAATTGTGGGTTTATGATCAAGTTTATCTATGAACAATATTTGAATCTTCTCTGAATTCTTTTATGTATGATTGGTTATCATTGCAAGTCTCTTCGAATTATCAGTTTCGTTTGGCCTACTAGATTGATCTTTCTTGCAATGGGAGAAGTGCTTAGCTTTGGGTTCAATCTTGCGGTGTCCTTTCCCAGTGACAGTAGGGGCAGCAAGGCACGTATTGTATTGTTGCCATCGAGGATAACAAGATGGGGTTTATATCATATTGCATGAGTTTATCCCTCTACATCATGTCATCTTACTTAAAGCATTACTCTGTTCTTATGAACTTAATACTCTAGATGCATGCTGGATAGCGGTTGATGTGTGGAGTAATAGTAGTAGATGCAGAATCGTTTCGTTCTACTTGTCGCGGACGTGATGCCTATATACATGATCATACCTAGATATTCTCATAACTATGCTCAATTCTATCAATTGCTCGACATTAATTTGTTTACCCACCGTAATACTTATGCTCTTGAGAGAAGCCACTAGTGAAACCTATGGCCCCTGGGTCTATTTTCCGTCATATTAATCTTCCAACACTTAGTTATTTCTATTGCCTTTTATTTTACTTTGCATCTTTATTTACTCTTTATCATAAAAATACCTAAAATATTATCCTATCATATCTATCAGATCTCACTCTCGTAAGTGACCATGAAGGGATTGACAACCCCTTTATCGCGTTGGTTGCGAGGTTCTTGTTTGTTTGTGTAGGTGCGTGGGACTCGCGCGTGGTCTCCTACTGGATTGATACCTTGGTTCTCAAAAACTGAGGGCAATACTTATGCTACTTTACTGCATCACCCTTTCCTCTTCATGGGAAAACCAACGCAGTGCTCAAGAGGTAGCAAGAAGGATTTCTGGCGCCGTTGCCAAGGAGTCTACGCACAAGTCAAGACATACCAAGTACCCATCACAAACTCATCTCCCTCGCATTACATTATTTGCCATTTCCCTCTTGTTTTCCTCTCCCCCACTTCACCCTTGCCGTTTTATTTGCCCTCTCTTTTCCGTTCGCCTCTTTTCCGCTTGCTTCTTGTTTGCTCGTGTGTTGGATTGCTTGCTTGTCACGATGACTCAAGACAATACTAAATTGTGTGACTTTACCAATACCAACAACAATGATTTTCTTAGCACTCCGATTACTCCTCTTACTGATGCTGAGTCTTGTGAAATTAATGCTGCTTTGTTGAATCTTATCATGAAAGATCAATTCGTCGGCCTTCCTAGTGAAGATGCCGCTACCCATTTAAATAGCTTCGTTGATTTGTGTGATATGCAAAAGAAGAAAGATGTGGACAATGATATTGTTAAATTGAAGCTATTTCCTTTTTCACTTAGAGATCGTGCTAAAGTTTGGTTTTTGTCTTTGCCTAAAAATAGCATTGATTCATGGAATAAGTGCAAAGATGATTTTATCTCTAAGTATTTTCCTCCCGCTAAAATTATCTCTCTTAGAAACGATATAATGAATTTTAAGCAACTTGATCATGAACATGTTGCACAATCTTGGGAGTGGATGAAATTAATGATACGTAATTGCCCTACACACGGTTTGAATCTTTGTATGATTATACAAAAAATTTATGCCGGATTGAATTTTGCTTCTAGAAATCTTTTAGATTCAGCCGCGGGAGGCACTTTTATGGAAATCACTTTAGGATAAACTACTAAACTCCTAGATAATATTATGGTTAATTATTCTCAATGGCACACCGAAAGATCTACTAATAAAAAAGTGCATGCGATAGAAGAAATTAATGTTTTAAGTGGAAAGATGGATGAACTTATGAAATTATTTGCTACTAAAAGTGTTTCTTCTGATCCTAATGATATGCCTTTGTCTACTTTTATTGAGAATAATAATGAATCTATGGATGTGAATTTTGTTGGTAGGAATAATTTTGGTAACAACGCATATAGAGGAAACTTTAATCCTAGGCCATTCCCTAGTAATTCCTCTAATAATTATGGTAATTCCTACAACAACTCTTATGGAAATTTTAATAAGATTCCCTCTGAATTTGAGACTAGTGTTAAGGAGTTTATGAATTCACAAAAGAATTTCAATGCTTTGCTTGAAGAAAAATTGCTCAAGGTTGATGAATTGGCTAGGAACGTTGATAGAATTTCTCTTGATGTTGATTCTTTGAGACTTAGATCTATTCCAGTTAAGCATGATATCAATGAGTCTCTCAAAGCCATGAGAATTTCCATTTATGAGTGCAAAGAAAGAACCGCTAGGATGCGTGCCAAGAAAGATTGCTTTGTAAAAGCATGTTCTTCTAGTTTTTATGAGAATAAAGATGAAGAACTAAAAGTTATTGATGTGTCCCCTATTAAATCTTTGTTTTGCAATATGAATCTTGATAATGATGGGACTAGATATGAGCCACCTTTACCTAGAAGGCATCCCAAAAATTCGGAGTTTTTAGATCTTGATGCAAAAATTGGTAAAAGTGGGATTGAAGAGATCAAAACTTTAGATATTAATGAACCCTCTATTTTGGATTTCAAGGAATTTAATTATGACAATTGCTCTTTGATAGATTTTATTTCCTTGTTGCGATCCGTGCTAAATTCTCGTCATGCTTATAGCCAAAATAAAGCTTTTACTAAACATATCGTTGATGCTTTGATGCAATCTTATGAAGAAAAACTTGAGTTGGAAGTTTCTATCCCTAGAAAACTTTATGATGAGTGGGAACCTACTATTAAAATTAAAATTAAAGATCATGAATGCTATGCTTTGTGTGATTTGGGTGCTAGTGTTTCCATGATTCCTAAAACTTTGTGTGATTTGTTAGGTTTCCGCGAAGTTGATGATTGCTCTTTAAACTTGCACCTTGCGGATTCCACTATTAAGAAACCTATGGGAAGAATTAATGATGTTCTTATTGTTGCAAATAGGAACTATGTGCCCGTAGATTTCATTGTTCTTGACATAGATTGCAATCCTTCATGTCCTATTATTCTTGGTAGACCTTTCCTTAGAACGATTGGTGCAATTATTGATATGAAGGAAGGGAATATTAGATTCCAATTTCCATTAAGGAAAGGCATGGAACACTTCCCTAGAAAGAAAATAAAATTACCTTATGAATCTATTATGAGAGCCACTTATGGATTGCCTACCAAAGATGGCAATACCTAGATCTATCCTTGCTTTTATGCCTAGCTAGGGGCGTTAAACGATAGCGCTTGTTGGGAGGCAACCCAATTTTATTTTTAGTTTTTTTGCTTTTTGCTTCTGTTTAGGAATAAATATTTGATCTAGCCTCTGGTTAGATTTGTTTTTATGTTTTAATTAGTGTTTGTGCCAAGTTAAACCTATAGGATCTTCTTGGATGATAGTTATTTGATCTTGCTGAAAATTCCAGAAACTTTCTGTTCACGAAAACAATTGTTAAAAATCACCAGAACGTGATAAAATACTGATTCCAATTGCAGAGATCAATAAACAAATTGTCTAGGTCTTCCTATTTTGGTAGATTTTTTGAGTTCCAGAAGTTTGCGTTAGTTACAGATTACTACAGACTGTTCTGTTTTTGACAGATTCTGTTTTTCGTGTGTTGTTTGCTTATTTTGATGAATCTATGGCTAGTAAAATAGTTTATAAACCATAGAGAAGTTGGAATACAGTAGGTTTAACACCAATATAAATAAAGAATGAGTTCATTACAGTACCTTGAAGTGGTGTTTGTTTTGTTTCGCTAGTGGAGCTCACGAGATTTTCTGCTAAGTTGTGTGTTGTGAAGTTTTCAAGTTTTGGGTAAAAGATTTGATGGATTATGGAACAAGGAGTGGCAAGAGCCTAAGCTTGGGGATGCCCATGGCACCCCAAGATAATCTAAGGACACCAAAAAGCCAAAGCTTGGGGATGCCCCGGAAGGCATCCCCTCTTTCGTCTACTTCCATCGGTAACTTTACTTGGAGCTATATTTTTATTCACCACATGATATGTGTTTTGCTTGGAGCGTCTTGTATGATTTGAGTCTTTGCTTTTTAGTTTACCACAATCATCCTTGCTGTACACACCTTTTGAGAGAGACACACACAAATGGGAATTTATTAGAATACTCTATGTGCTTCACTTATATCTTTTGAGCTATATAGTTTTTGCTCTAGTGCTTCACTTATATCTTTTAGAGCACGGTGGTGGATTTGTTTTATAGAAACTATTGATCTCTCATGCGTCACTTATATTATTTTGAGAGTCTTAAAACAGCATGGCAATTTGCTTTAATTATAATATCATGAGAAATTTGATGCTTGATAATTGTTTTGAGATATAAAGGTGGTAATATCATAGTTGTGCTAGTTGAGTAATTATGAAATTGAGAAATACTTGTGTTGGAGTTTGTGATTCCCGTAGCATGCACGTATGGTGAACCGTTATGTAACGAAGTCGGAGCATGAGGTATTTGTTGATTGTCATCCTTTGTGTGGCGGTCGGGATCGCGCGATGGTTAACTCCTACCAACCCTTCCCCTAGGAGCATGCGTAGTAGTACTTTGCTTCGAGGGCTAATAGATTTTTGCAATAAGTATATGAGTTCTTTATGACTAATGTGAGTCCATGGATTATACGCACATTTACCTTTCCGCAATTTTCTAGCCTCTTCGGTACCGTGCATTGCCCTTTCTCACCTTGAGAGTTGGTGCAAACTTCGCCGGTGCATCCAAACCCCGTGATATGATACGCTCTATCACACATAAAACTCCTTATACCTTCCTCAAAACAGCCACCATACCTACCTATTATGGCATTTCCATAGCCATTCGGAGATATATTGGCATGCAACTTTCCACCGTTTCGTTTATCATGACACGCTCCATCATTGTCATATTGCTTTGCATAATCATGTAGTTGACATCGTATTTGTGGAAAAGCCACCGTTCATAATTCTTTCATACATGTCGCTCTTGATTCATTGCATATCCCGGTACACCGCCGGAGGCATTCAGATAGAGTCATATCTTGTTCTAAGTATTGAGTTGTAATTCATGAGTTGTAAGTAAATAAAAGTGTGATGATCATCATTATTAGAGCATTGTCCCAAGTGAGGAAAGGATGATGGAGACCATGATTCCCCCACAAGTCGGGATGAGACTCCGGACCAAATAAAAAGAAAAAGAAAAAGAAGAGTCCATAAAAAGAAAAAAGAGAAAAGGCCCAAATAAAAAAAATGAGAGAAAAAGAGAGAAGGGACAATGTTACTATCCTTTTACCACACTTGTGCTTCAAAGTAGCACTGTGATCTTCATGATAGAGAGTCTCTCATTTTGTCACTTTCATATACTAGTGGGAAATTTCATTATAGAACTTGGCTTGTATATTCCAATGATGGGCTTCCTCAAATGCCCGAGGTCTTCGTGAGCAAGCAAGTTGGATGCACACCCACTTAGTTTCTTTTGTTTGAGCTTTCATACACTTATAGCTCTAGTGCATCCGTTACATGGCAATCCCTACTCCTTGCATTGACATCAATTGATGGGCATCTCCATAGCCCGTTGATTAGCCTCGTCGATGTGAGACTTTCTCCTTTTTTGTCTTCCCGCATAACCCCTGTCATTGTACCTTATTCCACCATAGTGCTATATCCATGGCTTGCGCTCATGTATTGCGTAAAAGTTGAAAAGGCTGAAGCGCGTTAAAAGTATGAACCAATTTCTTGGCTAAAACCGGGGCTGTACATCATATGAATATTTTGTGTGGGGAAGATGGAGCATAGCCAGACTATATGATTTTGTAGGGATAACTTGCTTTGGCCATGTTATTTTGATAAGACATAATTGCTTGGTTAGCATGCTTGAAGTATTATTGTTTTTATTTCAACATTAAACTTTTATCTTGAATCATATCGAATCTGAACATTCGTGCCACAATAAGAAGAACTACATTGAAATTATGCTAAGTAGCATTCCACATCAAAAATTCTGTTTTTATCATTTACCTACTTGAGGACGAGTAGGAATTCAGCTTGGGGATGCTTGATACGTCTCCAACGTATCTATAATTTTTTATTGTTCCATGCTATATTATATTCTGTTTTGGATGTTTAATGGGCTTTATTATACACTTTTATATTATTTTTGGGACTAACCTATTAACCGGAGGCCCAACCCAAATTGCTTTTTTTTGCCTATTTCAGAGTTTCGCAGACAAAGAATATCAAACAGAGTCCAAACGAAATGAAACCTTCGGGAACGTGATTTTCGGAACAAACGTGATCCAGAGGACTTGGAGTCCACGTAAAGAAAGCAACAAGGAGAGCACGAGGCAGGGGGGCGCGCCTACCCCCCAGGAACACCCTCCACCCTTGTGGGGCTCATGTTGCTCCACCGACGTACTTCTTCCTCCTATATATACCTACGTACCCCCAAACCAACAGAAGCATCCACGAAAACCTAATTCCACCGTCGCAACCTTCTGTACCCATGAGATCCCATCTTGGGGCCTTTTCCGGCGTCCTGCCGGAGGGGGCATTGATCACGGAGGGCTTCTACATCAACACCATAGCCCCTCCGATGATGTGTGAGTAGTTTACCTCAGACCTTCGGGTCCATAGTTATTAGCTAGATGGCTTCTTATCTCTTTTTGGATCTCAATACAAAGTTCTCCACGATTCTTGTGGAGATCTATTCGATGTAATCTTCTTTTGCAGTGTGTTTGTCGAGACCGGTGAATTGTGGGTTTATGATCAAGTTTATCTATGAACAATCTTTGAATCTTCTCTGAATTCTTTTATGTATGATTGGTTATCTTTGCAAGTCTCTTCGAATTATCAGTTTGGTTTGGCCTACTAGATTGTTCTTTCTTGCAATGGGAGAAGTGCTTAGCTTTGGGTTCAATCTTGCGGTGTCCTTTCCCAGTGACAGTAGGGGCAACAAGGCACGTATTGTATTGTTGCCATCGAGGATAACAAGATGGGGTTTATATCATATTTCATGAGTTTATCCCTCTACATCATGTCATCTTACTTGAAGCATTACTCTGTTCTACGAACTTAATACTCTAGATGCATGCTGGATAGCGGTCGATGTGTGGAGTAATAGTAGTAGATGCAGAATCGTTTCGGTCTACTTGTCGTGGACGTGATGCCTATATACATGATCACACCTAGATATTCTCATAACTATGCTCAATTCTATCAATTGCTCGACAGTAATTTGTTTACCCACCGTAATACTTATGATCTTGAGGGAAGCCACTAGTGAAACCTATGGCCCCCGGGTCTATTTTCCATCATATTAATCTTCCAACACTTAGTTATTTCTATTGCCTTTTATTTTACTTTGCATCTTTATTTACTCTTTATCATAAAAATACCTAAAATATTATCCTATCATATCTATCAGATCTCACTCTCGTAAGTGACCGTGAAGGGATTGACAACCCCTTTATCGCGTTGGTTGCGAGGTTCTTGTTTGCTTGTGTAGGTGCGTGGGACTCGCGCGTGGTCTCCTACTGGATTGATACCTTGGTTCTTTACTGCATCACCCTTTCCTCTTCAAGGGAAAACCAACGCAGTGCTCAAGATGTAGCAGGCAGGGCTCGGGGGCTCTCTTCTGGAGGGCCTCAGTCCTTGCCAACATCACGAGGGAGGCGCTCGGGCACGACTTGGAGGCGTGCTTCATGGCACGTTTCCCTCAGGAGAACACAGGGCAAGGAGCGCCCACCGCTCAGGAGTTCATCACCAAGACCACTCAGGAACTGCAAGACGCAAGGGCCATGCGCGGCGACCGCCACTCACGAGGCGCAGCTCCCCATCCAGGCGAGGATGCCGGGCTGCGTGTCTGTATCGACGTTCCAGGGCTCAACAGGGCCGCTTCTCAGGAGCTTTTCTAGCCTTCGCGTGTGGGCCGTTACGAGGGTCCGCCACACAGCTACGTCCACATGCCTTTTGGCTTGCCGAGCGTGTCGTTCGTCTATCAGCGCAACCTGCGGCGCACCCTGGTGACTCAGGAGGCCAGGCACCGCGTCGTCCTGGCGGAGATGGAGACGGTCGCCAAGGAACCACCTGAGCCTCCCAAGGCTCAGGGCCCCGGTGGCTCTTGAGGAGCAACCCCTTCGCCGCGTACCTTCAGCTGCCCCGACATCTCTTCATCAACAGAACCATGTGACATTTTCCAAGTTTATTCAACTGGGAGCGCCCCTCGGGTTGCATCATTCCTAGGCCGCGTGGGTCCCTCCCTGTGGCATGTACCCCTTTCGCTTCTGTCTTTAGCTTACCTTGTTGGGGGCGCCCCTCGGGCTGCATCATCCCCAAGCCGCTCGGTCCTGACCCAGTGGCATGTACTTTCTGCATTTACCCAAGCTGACCCGCTCTCCATGCTTAACCTATCCATGACTGTCGCATGCTCGACTATCACCTCCCACGGGGGCTACTCACACTGGCACGACGCTTGTGCATGGGTCCGTCCCTGCAACATCGACAAATCTGAGCGGCCGAGCTCTGGCTCGCGGCACGCCCCATGCACGTCACCTCACCAGGCCCTCAGTGCTGCCACCTCCACGCGAAGCAACCGGGCGGACTGACAACCATAACGGCAAACAGTGTTTCTCCTTATGCTGGTTCGCAGGGATCTTGTGAGGAGGGTAGCAGGCGGCACCGCGAGCTTCCTCTTCTCCCGTGTGATCCACTCGCGCGTTAAAAGGGGGGCTCCTGAGCATCGCGACTCAGGAGATCTTACTGGCTCTCCAGCCCTCACCCCCTGGCCTTGACCACGGCATCGCGACCTGGCATACCAGCGGCGGCTGAGCTCGGTCGAGGGACGGGACCTGAGGACGTAGAGCACTAAGGAGAACATGGGAGGAGGGAGACTCGTATGAGCCCGACCTAGCTACGCCGCGGAATCTCGCGCACCAGCCTGGCGCATCACAAGGAATCGACCCAAACCACCAAGATAAGTCTCGCGCTCAAATTGGCTAATTGTCGGAGCCTAAGGGGCACGCACGCCGCAACCCTGTTGCGGCCACGTCGCCTCCCTTTCTTGCCTTACCATGGCTGCTTGAGCGCTAAAGGGGACCTCCTGAGCATCGCGCCTCAGGGGCTCTTACTGGACCTCAGGCCGCTCACCTCCTGGCGTTGACCACGGCACGCGACCTGGCATACCAGCGACGGCTGTAGCCTGCCTGGGGACTGGGACCTGTCAGCGTAGAACAACAAGCTATCGCGAGGTTGGAAAGGGGAACCGAGCCTTAACAGGACATGCGTTCACATATTTTCATATTAAGGATGATGTCCACAAAAGACGCTACAGACCCTTTACACGCCCCCACGGGGTACTACTTGATTCCTCGCAGGGAACAAAAGACAAGAACTTAAGGGAATCCTATCTACACGCTCCCATTGCAGACGCCATCATCAACAGTGAGCCGCGGGAGGCCGGCGCCAACCCCATCCAGATCAGCGGCGACGGCGGCTGGACGCCGCAGCCCTGCTCCGAGCCCGGCGAGAGCTCAGGGGCACATAGCTGTCGTCGCTCGTCTCCGGAGTCTCGTAGAGCTCAGGAGAACTACTGGACTCCCATGAGTCGCTGCTGCTGGAGTAGCCACGAGTGGAGCGCGCGTCATCCTGGCGCTCCCCTCCAGGGCAACACTCTAGGCGGCGGCCCTCCGCGTCGAAGACCTTGAAGAGCAGCGTGGAGGCGCCGTCATACTCGAAGTGGATCGCGAGGGCGCCCTTTGCACGGCAAACCCGCGTGACCTCGCCCCAGCCGCGGGTCATGAAGATCTTGCCGGTGGAGACCGCTTCGACATCTGCTCCAGTCGCCGGAGCATCGCAGTCGGCGTGCTGCAACCAGAGCTCGAGGGACCCCCTCGGTGGCATCACGTCAGAGAAGAACCACGGGAAGCGGATCCAAGAGCTTGGAGGCATCAGCGCCCATAGCACGAGCTCGCGTGAGGAATCTGTGGCATGGATTCTAGGGGCAACAACGCGTGTCGCCGTTGCACGGCGATCACGGACGCGGAGCGAGCAGCGCCGCTCGTCGCTCCTTCCTCCTGAGCCCCCGGCTTGGGCGTACAAGGGTAGCGGGTACCCTGGTGGAGGCCGTTCGCACCAAGGCCTCGTCACCACCTGCATCGCCGCTTCGTCACGGCGATGAACCGACCTCTTCTTCGGCGGGAGTGGCCCTGGATCATCATGGGGGGCCTTTCCTTTCTCGCCGGCGGAGAACCTTTGGATCGGCGCCATCGGAGTTGCTGCTAGCAGAGGAGCAAGGAGGAAAGAAGCAAGCGAGCAAGGAAGAGATGGGCGACGGGGGCTCTGCCCCCCTCCCCCTTTATAGTGGAAGAAGGCCAACCGGCGCCTCCCACGATCACAGGTAATGATGGTTTTCCTTGCATGTCGCAGGGACTTGTCAAGTCGAGCAGTTGCCGAGGCAGCGTGGGGAAGCGGAGACGCCCACGTCCAATCAACCGCCACGCGTCGACCAAGGCCGCAGGCTTTTGGGGCCCGCGGTGCTCCGCGCTTGACCTTTGGCTTCGCCTCGAAGCCAAGCCCTAGCGCGCCTTGGGCCCGGGGGCTACTGTCGGCGTTCTGGGAACGGGGTCCCTAGACTTGCCTGCCTGCGGCCCGTGGCGTGGCTGAGCTAGCGGGCCTCTACGGCCCATCTTCATCAATAAGGCATTCAAGACCCTCGCGAGGGGCCAAGCCTCGCGAGGTGGATGACGCAAGACCTCCTCAGGAGCGGCCTCACGAGGCTGCCTCGCGAGGAGCGGAGAAATCAAGGCGGGGCAAACCTCACGAGGCCCTCGTGACGCGAGCCATGCCGATCAAGATCAGGCGGGCGCCAGGCGGGCGCCAGCGTGCGCAGTGTCCTTGTTTCCTCTTTGGTGCTAAGGAGGCAAGCGCAGGCGCGGAGTACCGAGGCATCAAGCAAAGGATTCCATATCAGTCCAACGAGACCGAGACCAGCAGGACGGTAGGACGGAGGTCACCGTGGAGCCCAAGACGGCGTCACCACCAGAGCCTTTCGCAGGCGAAGACCGCTTTTGTCAGGATAAGTTGTACTAGCTGTCCCCTTTCAAATTGGCCGTTGTTGGCTCCCTTCCCGCTCAATATTTGGGAAGAGGACCAGGGCCTATATAAGTAGAGCTAGCCACCACAGTAAAAAAAATAGGAAGGAGATTGGATCCTCAGCCAATCCTTAGCCACACACTGAGCACAAGACCACCTCAACCTCAGGAGGTTGTTCTTCCCTTTGTACTGTTCTTCATCAGCCCTAGAGGCAATCCATCCACCACCACACTGGAGTAGGGTATTACACCACAACGGTGGCCCGAACCAGTATAAATCTTGTGTCTTTGCGTTGTGAGTTTGTCGAGTTCATCTGCGAGATCTTAGCGAGCTAGGGCATAGATCGGTAGGGAGGAAATCTTCGCGCGCACCCCAGAGTTCGAACCTTAAGGGTTTTGCCGGAAACCGAGATCCGACACAAGCTACAAGAGCTTCATGATGAACTATAATATGCAAGGGATGGATAAGACAATTCCCGAGCTCTTCGCAATGCTAAAGGCTGCAGAGGTAGAAATCAAGAAGGAGCATCAAGTGTTGATGGTCAATAAGACCACCAGTTTCAAGAAAAAGGGTAAAGGGAAGAAGGGGAACTTCAAGAAGAACAGAAAACAAGTTGCTGCTCAAGTGAAGAAGCCCAAGTCTGGACCTAAGCCTGAGACTGTGTGCTTCTACTGCAAAGGGACTGGTCACTGGAAGCGGAACTGCCCCAAGTATTTGGCGGATAAGAAGGATGGCAAGGTGAACAAAGGTATATGTGATATACATGTTATTGACGTGTACCTTACTAATGCTCGCAGTAGTGCCTGGGTATTTGATACTGGTTCTATTGCTAATATTTGCAACTCGAAACAGGGACTACGGATTAAGCGAAGATTGGCTAAGGACGAGGTGACGATGCGCGTGGGAAATAGTTCCAAAGTCGATGTGATCGCGGTCGGCACGCTGCCTCTACATCTACCTTCGGGATTAGTTTTAGACCTGGATAATTGTTATTTGGTGCCAGCGTTGAGCATGAACGTTATATCTGGATCTTGCTTGATGCGAGACGGTTATTCATTTAAATCAGAGAATAATGGTTGTTCTATTTATATGAGTAATATCTTTTATGGTCATGCACCCTTGAAGAGTGGTCTATTTATATTGAATCTTGATAGTAGTGATACACATATTCATAATATTGAAGCCAAAAGATGCAGAGTTGATAATGATAGTGCAACTTATTTGTGGCACTGCCGTTTAGGTCATATTGGTGTAAAGCGCAGGAAGAAACTCCATACGAATGGACTTTTGGGATCACTTCATTTGATACTTGCGAACCATGCCTCATGGGCAAGATGACTAAAACTCCGTTCTCCAGAACAATGGTGCGAGCTAATTGGAAATAATACATACCGATGTATGCAGTCCAATGAGTATTGAAGCGCGCGGCGGGTAGCATTATTTTCTCACCTTCACCGATGATTTGAGTAGGTATGGGTATATCTACTTGGTACTTGCGAACCATGCCTCATGGGCAAGATGACTAAAACGCCGTTCTCCGGAACAATGGAGCGAGCAACGGATTTGTTGGAAATCATACATACTGATGTATGTGATCCGATGAATGTTGTGGCTTGATGACCCACAAGTATAGGGTATCGCAACAGTTTTCGAGGGTAGAGTATTCAACCCAAATTTATTGATTCGACACAAGGGGAGCCAAAGAATATTCTCAAGTATTAGTAGTTGAGTTGTCAATTCAACCACACCTGGATAACTTAATATCTGCAGCAAAGTGTTTAGTAGCAAAGTAGTATGGAAGTAACGGTAACGGTAGCAAAAGTAATATTTTTGGGTTTTGTAGTGATTGTAACAGTAGCAACGGAAAAGTAAATAGCGAAGAACAATATGTGAAAATCTCGTAGGCATTGGATCGATGATGGAGAATTATGCCGGATGTGGTTCATCATGTAACAGTCATAACATAGGGTGACACAGAACTAGCTCCAATTCATCAATGTAATGTAGGCATGTATTCCGAGTATACTCATACGTGCTTAGGGAAAAGAACTTGCATGACATCTTTTGTCCTGCCCTCCCGTGGCAGCGGGGTCCTAGCGGAAACTAAGGGATATTAAGGCCTCCTTTCAATAGAGTACCGGACCAAAGCATTGACACATAGTGAATACATGAACTCCTCAAACTATGGTCATCACCGGGAGTGGTCCCGATTATTGTCACTTCGGGGTCGCCAGATCATAACACATAGTAGGTGACTATAGACTTGCAAGATAGGATCAAGAACTCACATATATTCATGAAAACATAATAGGTTCAGATCTGAAATCATGGCACCCGGGCCCTAGTGACAAGCATTAAGCATAGCAAAGTCATAGCAACATCAATCTCAGAATATAGTGGATACTAGGGATCAAACCCTAACAAAACTAACTCAATTACATGATAAATCTCATCCAACCCATCACTGTCCAGCAAGCCTATGATCGAATTACTCACGCACGGCGGTGAGCATCATGAAATTGGTGATGGAGGATGGTTGATGATGACGATGGCGCCGGATTCCCCTCTCCGGAGCCCCGAACGGACTCCAGATCAGCCCTCCCGAGAGAGTTTAGGGCTTGGCGGCGGCTCTGTATCGTAAAACGTGATGAATCTTTCTCTATGATTTTTTTCTCCCCGAACACGAATATATGGAGTTGGAGTTGAGGTCGGTGGAGCTCCAGGGGGCCCACGAGGCAGGGGGCGTGCCCAGGGGCAGGCGCGCCTCCCACCCTCGTGGAAAGGGTGTGGGCCCCCTGGCCTTGATTCTTTCGCCAGCATTTTTTATTATTTCCAAAAATATTCTCCGTGAAGTTTCAGGTCATTCCGAGAACTTTTGTTTCTGCACATAAATAACACCATGGCAATTCTGCTGAAAACAGCGTCAGTCTGGGTTAGTTCCGTTCAAATCATGCAAGTTAGAGTCCAAAACAAGGGCAAAAGTGTTTGGAAAAGTAGATACGACGGAGACGTATCAAGGCTCGCGGTGGGTATCGTTATTTTCTCACCTTCACAAATGATTTAAGCAGATATGGGTATATCTACTTGATGAAACATAAGTCTGAAACATTTGAAAAGTTCAAAGAATTTCAGAGTGAAGTGGAAAATCATCGTAACAAGAAAATAAAGTTTCTATGATCTGATCGTGGACGAGAATATTTGAGTTACGAGTTTGGTCTTCATTTGAAACAATGCGAAATAGTTTCGCAACTCATGCCACCCGGAACACCACTGCGTAATGGTGTGTCCGAACGTCGTAATCGTACTTTACTAGATATGGTGCGATCTATGATGTCTCTTACTGATTTACCGCTGCCGTTTTGGGGTTATGCTTTAGAGACGACTGCATTCACGTTAAATAGGGCACCATCTAAATCCGTTGAGACGACATCATATGAACTGTGGTTTGGCAAGAAACCAAAGTTGTCGTTTCTTAAAGTTTGGGGTTGCGATGCGTATGTGAAAAAGCCTCAACCTGATAAGCTCGAACCCAAATCTATGTGTCTTCATAGGATACCCACAGGAGACTGTTGGGTACACCTTCTATCACAGATCAGAAGGCAAGATATTTGTTGCTAAGAATGGATCCTTTCTAGAGAAGGAGTTTCTCTCGAAAGAAGTGAGTGGAAGGAAAGTAGAACTTGATGAGGTAACTGTACCTGCTCCCCTATTGGAAAGTAGTTCATCACAGAAATCTGTTCCTGTGACTCCTACACCAATTAGTGAGGAAGCTAATGATGATGATCATGTAACTTCAGATCAAGTTACTACTGAACCTCGTAGGTCAACCAGAGTAAGATCCGCACTACAGTGGTTTGGTAATCATGTTCTGGAGGTCATGTTAGTTGACCATGACGAACCTATGAACTATGAGGAAGCGATGATGAGCCCAGATTCCATGAAATGGCTTGAGGCCATGAAATCTGAGATGGGATCCATGTATGAGAACAAAGTGTGGACTTTGGTTGACTTGCCCGATGATCGGCAAGCCATCGAGAATAAATGGATCTTCAAGAAGAAGACTGACGCTGACAGTAATGTTACTATCCACAAAGCTCGACTTGTTGCGAAAGGTTTTGACAAGTTCAAGGAGTTGACTACGATGAGACTTTCTCACCTGTAGCGATGCTTAAGTCCGTCCGAATCATGTTAGCAATTGCTGCATTTTATGATTATGAAATTTGGCAAATGGATGTAAAGACTGCATTCCTGAATGGATTTCTGGAAGAAGAGTTGTATATGATGCAACCTGAAGGTTTTATCGATCCAAAGGATGCTAACAAAGTGTGCAAGCTCCAGCGATCCATTTATGGACTTGTGCAAGCATCTCGGAGTTGGAATAAACGTTTTGATAGTGTGATCAAAGCATATGGTTTTGTACAGACTTTTGGAGAAGCCGGTATTTACAAGAAAGTGAGTGGGAGCTCTGTAGCATTTCTAATATTATATGTGGATGACATATTGTTGATTGGAAATGATATAGAATTTTTGGATAGCATAAAAGGATACTTGAATAAGAGTTTTTCAATGAAAGACCTCGGTGAAGCTACTTATATATTGGGCATCAAGATCTATAGAGATAGATCAAGACGCTTAATTGGACTTGCACAAAGCACATACCTTGATAATGTTTTGAAAAAGTTCAAAATGGATCAAGCAAAGAAAGGGTTCTTGCCTGTGTTACAAGGTGTGAAGTTGAGTCAGACTCAATGCCCGACCACTGCAGAAGATAGAGAGAAAATTAAAGGTGTTCCCTATGCTTCAGCCATAGGCTCTATCATGTATTCAGTGCTGTGTACCAGACCTGATGTGTGCCTTGCTATTAGTTTAGCAGGGAGGTACCAAAGTAATCCAGGAGTGGATCACTGGACAGTGGTCAACAACATCCTAAAATACCTGAAAAGGACTAAGGATATGTTTCTCATTTATGGAGGTGACAAAGAGCTCGTCGTAAATGGTTACGTCGATGCAAGCTTTGACACTGATCCGGATGACTCTAAGTCACCAACCGTATATGTGTTTATATTGAACGGTGGAGCTGTCAGTTGGTGCAGTTCTAAGCAAAGCGTCGTGGCGGGATCTACGTGTGAAGCGGAGTACATAGATGCTTCGGAAGCAACAAATGAAGGAGTCTGGATGAAGGAGTTCATATCCGATCTAGGTGTCATACCTAGTGCATCGGGCCCAATGAAAATCTTTTGTGACAATACTGGTGCAATTGCCTTGGCAAAGGAATCCAGATTTCACAAGAGAACCAAGCACATCAAGAGACACTTCAATTCCATCCGCGATCAAGTCAAGGAGGGAGACATAGAGATTTGCAAGATACATACGGATCTGAATGTTGCAGACCTGTTGACTAAGCCTCTCTCACGAGCAAAACATGATCAGCACCAAGACTCCATGGGTGTTAGAATCATTACTGTGTCATCTAGATTATTGACTCTAGTGCAAGTGGGAGACTGAAGGAAATATGCCCTAGAGGCAATAATAAAGTTGTTATTTATATTTCCTTATATCATGATAAATGTTTATTATTCATGCTAGAATTGTATTAACTGGAAACTTAGTACATGTGTGAATACATAGACAAACAGAGTGTCACTAGTATGCCTCTACTTGACTAGCCCGTTGAATCAAAGATGGTTATGTTTGCTAGCCATAAACATGAGCTGTCATTTGATTAACGGGATCACATCATTGGAGAATGATGTGATTGACTTGACCCATTCCGTTAGCTTTGCATTTGATCGTTTAGTATATTGCTATTGCTTTATTCATGACTTATACATGTTCCTATGACTATGAGATTATGCAACTCCCGAATACCAGAGGAACACTTTGTGTTCTACCAAACGTCGCAACGTAACTGGGTGATTATAAAGGTGCTCTACAGGTGTCTCCGATGGTACTTTTTGAGTTGGCATAGATCAAGATTAGGATTTGTCACTCCGATTGTCGGAGAGGTATCTCTGGGCCCTCTCGGTAATGCACATCACTATAAGCCTTGCAAGCAATGTGACTAATGAGTTAGTTGCAGGATGATGCATTACGGAACGAGTAAAGAGACTTGCCGGTAACGAGATTGAACTAGGTATTGAGATACTGGCGATCAAATCTCGGGCAAGTAACATACCGATGACAAAGGGAACAACGTATGTTGTTATGCGGTTTGACCGATAAAGATCTTCGTAGAATATGTAGGAACCAATATGAGCATCCAGGTTCCGCTATTGGTTATTGACCGGAGATGAGTCTCGGTCATGTCTACATAGTTCTCGAACCCGTAGGGTCCGCACGCTTAACGTTAGGTGACGATCGGTATTATGAGTTTATGTGTTTTGATGTACCGAAGGTAGTTCGGAGTCCCGTATATGATCACGGACATGACGAGGAGTCTCTAAATGGTCGAGACATAAATATCGATATATTGGACGACTATATTTCGACATCGGAATGGTTCCGGATGAGATCGGGCTTATACTAGAGTACCGGGAGGTTACCGGAACCCCCCGGGAGGTATATGGGCCTTATTGGGCCATAGTGGGAGAGAGGAAAAGGGAGCAAAGGAGGGGGCGCCCCCCCCCAAGCCCAATCCGAATTGGGAGGGGGGCCGCCCCGTTTCCTTCCTCCTTCCTCCCCCTTCCTTCCACGCCTAGTCCAACTAGGGAAGGGGGGGAATCCTACTCCCGGTGGGAGTAGGACTCCCCATGGGGCGCGCCATAGGAGGGACGGCCCTCCCCCTCCTCCACTCCTTTATATACGGGGGAGGGGGCACCCCATAGACACACAAGTTGATCCTTGATCTCTTAGCCGTGTGCGGTGCCCCCCTCCACCATAATCTACCTCGGTCATATCGTCGTAGTGCTTAGGCGAAGCCCTGCGCTGATAGCTTCATCATGACCGTCATAACGCCGTCGTGCTGGCGAAGCTCTTCCCCGACACTCTACTGGATCGTGAGTTTGCGGGACATCACCGAGCCGAACATGTGCAGATCGCAGAGGTGTCGTACCTTCGGTGCTAGGATCAGTCGATCATGAAGACGTACGACTACATCAACCGCGTTGTCATAACACTTCCGCTTACGGTCTACGAGGGTACGTAGACAGCACTCCCCCCCTCGTTGCTATGCATCACCATGATCTTGCTTGTGCGTATGATTTTTTTTGAAATTACTATGTTCCCCAACACCCCTTGCACGGGAAGACCTCCTGCTCCATAGCTTCAAGCCTGGCCTCCATGGTTCCCGTCCCCTTGGGACCTTGCACATTGCGGATGTGAAGCATCCCCGCACGCATCTCGATAGCTCGAGGGTGCTTCATCACCTCCCACAAATATGGGTTGACGACGTTCTCGAAGAACTTGTCCTTGGAGGAGCTCGAAGCGGCCGTGGTGAATTAGATCTGTGAGAAAACAACAAGGAAAAGAAAACAGAATTTCTCTGCGATACGGTGGTCAATAGGTTCGGGGGGTATATAAAGAATTTTTTTATCTCCATCTTGGGAAACAAGGAAACGGAGTCCGGAAGGTACCCGAGGTGGGCACAACCCAATTGGGCGCGCCTGCCAAGCCAGGCGCGCCCAGGGTTACCTTCCTGGTTGTTTCTTATTTTCCTCATTTTTATTATATTCCAAAACTGACAGAAAATATTTTTGCGGATTTTTGGAGTCCGTTTACTTACCGTATAACGTACCTCCTCTTTTTTCACGATTCTGGAGTATTCCAGAAGGTTTCCTTTATGCGTTCTTCCGGTGTCATAGTTTGGATAATATTGCTTTCAACATTAATGGGCGTACCCGAGATTTAATGTTTTATTCTTTGCCCGTTGACAACCTTCGGGTTAGTACCTTGGGCATTATTTATTTTGATGGCTCCAGATCGATAAACCTCCTCGATAACATACGGTCCTTCCCATTTGGAGATAAGTTTGCTTGCAAAGAATCTTAAACGAGAGTTGTACAAAAGAACATATTCTCCAACTTTAAACTCATGCTTTTGGATTCTCTTATCATGCCATCTTTTGACTTTTTCTTTAAATAACTTTACATCTTCATAGGATTGGGTTCTCCATTCATCTAGTGAGCTAATATCAAATAACCTCTTTTCACCAGCAAGTTTGAAATCATAGTTGAGTTCTTTAATTGCCCAATATGCTTTATGTTCTAACTCAAGAGGCAAATGTCAAGCTTTTCCATAAACCATTTTATAAGGAGACATACCCATAGGATTTTTATATGCTGTTCTATAAGCCCAAAGTGCATCATCTAATTTCTTAGACCAATTCTTTTGGGACCTATTGACAGTTTTTTGTAATATTAACTTTATTTCTCTACTGCTAAGTTCAACTTGACCACAATACTGAGGATGATAGGGTGATGCAATTCTAGGTTGACATCATATTTAGTAAGCATTTTACAGAAAGCGCCATGAATAAAATGTGAACCACCATCGGTCATTAAATATCTAGGGACTCCAAATTTCGGGAAAATGAGTTCCTTAAGAATTTTAATAGAGGTGTTGTGATCAACACTGCTGGTTGGAATAGCTTCTACCCACTTAGTAACATAATCAACAGCAACCAAAATATGTGTATACCCATTAGAAGAAGAAAAAGGTCCCATGTAATCAAAACCCCAAACATCAAATGGTTCAACAACAAGAGAATAATTCATAGGCATTTCCTGACGTTTACCAATATTGCCAATTATTTGGCATTCATCACTAGATAAAACAAACTTACGAGCATCCTTGAAGAGAGTAGGCCAGTAAAAACCAGATTGGAATACCTTATGAGCAGTTCTATCTCCCGAATGATGCCCTCCATAAGCTTCGGAGTGACATTTCCGTAGGATTTGTCCCTGTTGATGCTCAGGTACACAAAGTCTAATAATACCATCTACTCCTTCTTTATAAAGATGTGGATCATCCCAAAAGTAATGCCTTAAATCATAGAAGAATTTTTTGTTTTGTTGGTATGTGAAACTAGGTGGTATATATTTGGCAACAATATAATTAGCATAGGCAGCATACCAAGGAGTGTTGTGAGAAACATTTATTGCAGCTAATTGTTCATCGGGAAAACTATCATTAATAGGTTGTGGGTCATCAAGAATATTTTCTATCCTAGACAAGTTATCAGCCACGGGGTTCTCAACTCCCTTTCTATCAATGCTATGTAAGTCAAATTCTTGTAGGAAGAGAACCCACCTAATGAGTCTAGGTTTAGCATATTTCTTTTCCATAAGATATTTTATAGCAGCATGATTGGTGTGAATAGTAACTTTAGAATCAACATTGTAAGATCTAAATTTATCACAAGCAAACACCACTGCTAAAAATTCTTTTTCAGTAGTAGCATAATTGTGTTGGGCATTGTCTAGAGTTTTACTAGCATAATGAATAACATTTAGTTTCTTATCAACTCTTTGTCCTAGAACAGCACCAACAGCATAATCACTAGCATCACACATAATTTCAAAAGGCAAGTTCCAATCAGGTGGTTGAACAATAGGTGCAAAAATTAAGGCTTTCTTAAGTGTTTCAAAGGCTTCTACACAGTCATCATAAAAAACAAATGGAACATCCTTTTGTAAAAGATTTGTAAGAGGCCTAGAAATTTTAGAGAAGTCTTTAATAAACCTCCTATAGAAACCAGCATGACCGAGGAAACTATGAATACCTTTGATATCTTTAGGACATGGCATTTTCTCAATTGCATCAACTTTAGCTTTATCCACCTCAATACCTCGTTCAGAAATTTTATGTCCCAAGACAATACCTTCATTAACCATAAAGTGGCACTTCTCCCAATTCAAGACAAGATTAGTTTGCCACATCTCTGCAAAACTCAGTCAAGGTTGCTTAAGAAATCATCAAAAGAAGTTTCGTAAACGGAAAAATCATCCATGAAAACCTCAACAATCTTTTCACAAAAGTCAGAGAATATAGCAGTCATACATCTTTGAAAGGTAGCAGGTGCATTGCATAAACCAAAAGGCATTCGTCTATAAGCATAAGTTCCAAAAGGACAAGTAAAGGTGGTTTTCTCTTGATCAGGTTGTGAGATAGGTATTTGAGAAAAACCAGAATATCCATCAAGGAAACAAAAATGTGTGTGCTTTGACAATCTTTTTAGCATTTGATGAATAAAAGGCAGAGGGTAATGATCTTTTCTAGTAGCTTTATTTAATTTTCTAAAATCAATTACCATCCTATAGCCAGTAACAATTCTTTGTGGAATAAGTTCATCATTAGGAACAACGGTAATACCTCCCTTTTTAGGGACACAATGAACGGGACTTACCCATCTACTATCAGCTATATGATAGATTATACCTGCTTCCAGAAGCTTCAGTATTTCTGTTCTTACTACTTCTTTCATTTTAGGATTCAATCATCATTGATGATCAACAACGGGTTTAGCATCATGTTCCATTTTAATCTTGTGCTGACAGAGAGTGGGACTAATGCCCTTTAAATCATCAAGAGTATATCCAATAACAGCTCGGTGCTTCTTCAGAACCTTCAATAATCTTTCTTCTTCATGTTCTGAAAGGTTAGAACTAATAATAACAGGATATATCTTTTTCTCATCAAGATCAGCATATTTCAAAGTGTCTGGCAATTGTTTAGTTCAAACACAGGATCATCTTTAGGTGGAGGAGGACCTCCCAGAGTTTCAATAGGCAAATTGTGTTTAAGAAGAGGTCATTGTTCAAAGAAATTTTTATCTATTTCATTTCTTTCATGCAGATGCATATCATTTTCATGGTCTAGCAAATATAGTTCTAATGGATCAGTAGGAGTCACAGCAATAGAAGCAAGACCAATTATTTCATCCTTACTAGGCAACTCTTTCTTATGATGCTTTCTACTAAACTTGGAACAATTAAACTCATGAGACTCATCACCAAAACTAACACCGACCGTTTGTTTCTTACAATCTATTTTAGTATTAACAATGTTCAAGAAAGGTCTACCAAAGATAATGGGACAAAAGTCATCTTGTGGGGAACCAAAAACAAGAAAATCAGTAGGATATTTTATTTTCCCACACAAGACTTCAACATCTCTAACAATCCCAAGTGGTGTGATGGTGTCTCTATTAGCAAGTTTAATAGTAACATCTATGCCTTTTATTTCAGCGGGTGCTATATCATTCATAATTTCTTGATATAAGGTAAAAGGAATAGCACTCACGCTAGCACCTAAGTCACATAAACCATGATAACAGTGATCTCCTATTTTGACCGAGACAACAGGCATGCCAACAACGGGTCTATGTTTATCTTTTTCATCGGGTTTGGCAATTCTAGCAGCTTTATCACAGAAGTAAATAGCATGCCCATATATATTCTCTACCAGGAGATCTTTAACCATAGCAACACTAGGTTCTACCTTGATTTGTTCAGTAGGTTTGGGTGCTTTAATATAGCTTTTATTGACCACAGTTGAAACTCTAGCATGTTCCTTAATCCTAACAGGGAAAGGTGGTTTTTCAATATAGGCAGTAGGAACACCTAGATCAACATTATAGATAATAGTTTCAGCTTTAGCTATTACCAGTTCTTTAATTTCTTCTTTAATAGGTGGGTGATATTTAAACCACTTCTCCTTAGGAAGATCAACATGAGTAGCAAATGATTCACAAAAGGAGGCTACTATCTCAAAGTCAAGTCAATATTTAGTGCTAAACTTTTGAAAAGCATCGGTATTTATAAAAGATTTAACACAATCGTACTTAAGCTTAATACCTGACTCCTTACCTTCGTTGAGTTCCCAATCTTTAGAGTTGTGTTTAATTCTTTCTAAAAGATCCCACCTGAATTCAATAGTCTTCTTCATAAAGGAACCAGTACAAGAAGTATCAGGCATGGATTGATCATCACGGGAAAGTCGAGCATAAAAATTCTGAATAATAATTTCTCTTGAGATCTCATGATTGGGGCATGAATATAACATTGACTTAAGCCTCCCCCAAGCTAGAGCGATACTTTCTCCTTCATGAGGCCAAAAATTATATATGTAATTCCGATCACGATGCACTAGATGCATAGGATAATTTTTTTGGTGAAATTCCAATTTCAATCGATTCCAATTCCAAGATCCAATATCATCGCATAGCCTATACCATGCCAATGCTTTTTCCCTTCAAAGATAAAGGGAAAACCTTCTTCTTAGCTTCATCTCCGGGTAAACCTGCAAGCTTAAATAATCCACAAATTTCATCCACATATATCAAGTGCATATTAGGATTTTTGGTTCCATCTCATGCATAAGGATTAGCTAGCAGTTGTTCTATCATACCCGAGGGAATTACATAACCAATATTTTCAGTAGGTGCAGTAGGTTGAGGGGTAACTAATTGTGGTTCCGGTCGAGGTGAAGATACCCTGAACAAACCCCTCAAAGGATTGTTCTCCATAGTATTAAGTGACAATAAATTTCAGCACGTAGTAATAATTTTGCCTTACCGATTTCCACTTACCTTGACTGCTTCACTCCCCGGCAATGGCGCCAGAAAAGAGCCTTGATGAACCACAAGTATAGGGGGTCAATCATAGTCCTTTCAATAAGTAAGAATGTCGAACCCAACAAGGAGCAGAAGGAAATGACAAGCGGTTTTCAGCAAGGTAATATCTGCAAGCACTGAAATTATAAGTAACGAGTAGTTTGATAGCAAGACAATTTGTAACGAGCAAGTAATGGCAATGGTAACAAAAGTGCAGCAAGGTAGCCCAATCCTTTTGATGCAAAGGACAGGCCAAAGCAGTCTTTTATGATAATCAAAGTGTTCTTGAGGCTACACGAGAATTTCATCTAGTCACTTTCATCATGTTGGTTTGATTCGTGTTTGCTACTTTGATAATTTGATATGTGGGTGGACTGGTGCTTAGGTGATGTTCTTACTTAAACAAACCTCCTACTTATGATTAACCCCCTCGCAAGCATCCGCTACTACGAGAAAAGTATTAAGAATAAATCTAACCATAGCATTAAACTTTTGGATCCAAATCAGTCCCTTACGAAGTAGCGCATAAACTAGGGTTTAAGCTTCTGTCACTCTCGGAACCCATCATCTAATAACTACTCCACAATGCATTCCCTTAGGCCCAAGTATGGTGAAGTGTCATGTAGTCGACGTTCACATGACACCACTAAGGGAATCACAACATACATACCATCAAAATATTGAACACATATCAAGTTCACATGATTACTTGCAACAAGATTTCTCCCGTGACCTCAAGAACAGAACTAACTACTGACAAATGATAATCATGCTCAAGTTCAGAGGGGTATTAAATAGCATAATGGATCTGAACATATAATCTTCCACCAAATAAACCATATAGTAATCAACTACAAGATGTAATCAACACTACTAGTCACCCACAAGCACCAATCTATAGTTCCGGTACAAAGATTGAACACAAGTGATGAACTAGGGTTTGAGAGGAGATGGTGTTGTTGAAGATGTTGATGGAGATTGCCCTCCCCAATGTGACGCCCCCGATTCAATCGTACACTAATCATACACGCAAACGTGTACGATCAAGATCAGGGACTCACGGGAAGATATCACAACACAACTCTAAAAGTAAAAATAAGTCATACAAGCATCATAATACAAGCCAGGGGCCTCGAGGGCTCGAATACAATTGCTCGATCATAGACGAGTCAGCGGAAGCAACAATATCCGAGTACAGACATAAGTTAAACAAGTTGCCATAAGATGGCTAGCACAAACTGGGATACAGATTGCAAGAGGCCCAGGCCTCCTGCCTGGGATCCTCCTAACTACTCTTGGTCGTCGTCAGCAGCCTGCACGTAGTAGTAGGCACCTCGAGTGTAGTAGGAGTCATCGTCGACGGTGGCGTGTGGCTCCTGGGCTCCAGCATCTAGTTGCGGCAACCGAGAGGGAAGGAAAGGGGGAAAGAGGGAGAAAAGCAACCGTGAGTACTCATCCAAAGTACTCGCAAGCAAGGATCTACACTACATATGCATGGGTATCTGTGTAAAGGGGCAATATCGGTGGACTGAAATGCAGAATGCCAGAATAAGAGGGGGATAGCTAGGCCCATTGAAGACTATGCTTCTGGCAGCCTCCATCTTGCAGCATGTAGAAGAGAGTAGATGGTAAGTTCACCAAGTAGCATCGCATAGCATAATCCTACCCGGCGATCCTCCCCTCGTCGCCCTGTGTGAGAGCGATCACCGGGTTATATCTGGCACTTGGAAGGGTGTGTTTTATTAAGTATCTGGTTCAAGTTGTCATAAGGTCAAGGTACAACTCCGGCTCGTCCTGTTACCGAGGATCACGGCTATTCGAATAGATAAACTTCTCTGCAGGGGTGCACTGATAAACCACAAGTATAGGGGATCGCAACAGTTTTCGAGGGTAGAGTATTCAACCCAAATTTATTGATTCAACACAAGGGGAGCCAAAGAATATTCTCAAGTATTAGCAGTTGAGTTGTCAATTCAACCACACCTGGATAACTTAATATCTGCAGCACAGTATTTAGTAGCAAAGTAGTATGGAAGTAACGGCAACGGTAGCAAAAGTAATATTTTTGGGTTTTGTAGTGATTGTAAAAGTAGCAACGGAAAAGTGAATAAGCGAAGAACAATATGTGAAAAGCTCGTAGGCATTGGATCGGTGATCGAGAATTATGCCGGATGCGGTTCATCATGTAACAGTCATAACATAGGGTGACACAGAACTAGCTACAAATCATCAATGTAATGTAGGCATGTATTCTGAATATAGTCATACGTGCTTATGGAAAAGAATTTGCATGACATCTTTTGTCCTACCCTCCCATGGCAGCGGGGTCCTAATGGAAACTAAGGGATATTAAGGCCTCCTTTTAATAGAGTACCAGACCAAAGCATTAACACATAGTGAATACATGAACTCCTCAAACTACGGTCATCACCGGGAGTGGTCCCGATTATTGTCACTTCGGGGTTGCCGGATCATAACACATAGTAGGTGACTATAGACTTGCAAGATAGGATCAAGAACTCACATATATTCATGAAAACATAATAGGTTCAGATCTGAAATCATGGTACTCGGACCCTAGTGACAAGCATTAAGCATAGCAAAGTCATAGCAACATCAATCTCAGAACATAATGGATACTAGGGATCAAACCCTAACAAAACTAACTCGATTACATGATAAATCTCATCCAACCCATCACCGTCCAGCAAGCCTATGATGGAATTACTCACGCACGGCGGTGAGCATCATGAAATTGGTGATGGAGGATGGTTGATGATGACGATGGCGACGGATTCCCCTCTCCGGAGCCCCGAACGGACTCCAGATCAGCCCTCCCGAGAGAGTTTAGGGCTTGGCGGCGGCTCCGTATCGTAAAACGTGATGAATCCTTCTCTCTGAATTTTTTCTCCCCGAACGTGAATATATAGAGTTGGAGTTGAGGTCGGTGGAGCACCAGGGGGCCCACGAGGCAGGGGGCGCGCCCTAGGGGGCAGGTGCGCCTCCCACCCTCGTGGATAGGGTGTGGTCCCCCTAGCCTTGATTCTTTCACCAGTATTTTTTATTATTTCCAAATATAATCTCCGTGAACTTTCAGGTCATTCCGAGAACTTTTGTTTCTGCACAAAGATAACACCATGGCAATTCTGCTAAAAACAGCGTCAGTCCGGGTTAGTTCCATTCAAATCATGCAAGTTAGAGTCCAAAACAAGGGCAAAAGTGTTCGGAAAAGTTGATACGACGGAGACGTATCAACTCCCCAAGCTTAAACCTTTGCTTGTCCTCAAGCAATTCAGTTGATAAACTGAAAGTGATAAAGAAAAACATTTACAAACTCGGTTTGCTCTTGTTGTTGTAAATATGTAAAGCCAGCATTCAAGTTTTCAGCAAAGATTATGAACTAACCATATTCACAATAACATTTAGGTCTCATGTTTACTCATGTCAATGGCATAATCAAGTAGCGAGCAATAATAATAAATCTCGGATGACAACACTTTCTCAAAACAATCATAATATGACATAACAAGATGGTATCTCACTAGTCCTTTCTGAGACCACAGAACATAAATGTAGAGCACCTTTAAAGATCAAGGACTGACTAAACATTGTAATTCATGGTAAAAGAGATCTAGTCATAGTCATACCCAATATAAATTAACAGTAATGGATGCAAATGACAGCAGTGCTCTCCAGCTGGTGCTTTTTAATAAGAGGGTGATGACTCAATCATAAAAGTAAATAGATATGCCCTTCGAAGAGGGAAGCAGGGATTTGTAGAGGTGCCAGAGCTCGATTTTAAAGTAGAGAAAAATAATATTTTGGGTGGCATACGTTCATTGTCAACATAACAACCGAGAGATGGCGATATCTTCCATGCTACACACATTATAGGCGGTTCCCAAACAGAATGGTAAAGTTTATACTCCCCCTCCAGCAACAAGCATCAATCATGGCTTGCTCGAAACAACGAGTGCCTCCAACTAACAAGAGTCCCGTGGGAGTTTTGTTTGCAATTATTTTGATTTGATTTGTATAAAGCATGGGACTGGGCATCCCGATGACCAGCCATTTTCTTGTGAGTGAGGAGCGGAGTCCACTCCTCTTGAGAATAACCCGCCTAGCATGGAAGATACAGACAACCCTAGTTGATACATGAGCTATTCGAGCATGCAAAACAGAATTTCATTTGAAGGTTTAGAGTTTGGCACATACAAATTTACTTGGAACGGCAGGTAGATACCGCACATAGGAAGGTATGGTGGCCTCATATGGAATAACTTTGGGGTTTAAGGGATTGGATGCACAAGCAGTATTCCCGCTTAGTACAAGTGAAGGCTAGAAAGAGATTGGGAAGCGACCAACTAGAGAGCGAAAACAGTCATGAACATGCATTAAAATTAATAAACATTGAGTGCAAGCATGAGTAGGATATAATCCACCATGAACATAAATATCGTGGAGGCTATGTTGATTTTGTTTCAACTACATGCGTGAACATGTGCCAAGTCAAGTCACTTGAATCATTCAAAGGAGGATACCACCCTATCATACAACATCACAACCATTTTAATAGCATGTTGGCACTCAAGATAAACCATTATAAACTCTTAGTTGTTTAACCATGGCATAAGCAACTATAATCTCTAATTGTCATTGCAAACATGTTTATTCATAATAGGCTGAATCAGGAACGATGAACTAACCATATTACAAAAACAAGAGAGGTCGAGTTCATACCAGCTTCTCTCATCTCAATCAGACCATCATATATCGTCATTATTGCCTTTCACTTGCACGACCGAATGATGTGTATAATAATAATAGTGCACGTGCATTGGACTAAGCTGGAATCTGCAAGCATTCAATAAACAGGAGAAGACAAGACAATATGGGCTCTTGGTTTAATCAACAATAATGCATATAAGAGCCACTTCAACATTTTCATTATGGTCTTCTCCTCTCGACCCCCAAAGAAAAGAAAAGAAGTAAAACTATGTACACGGGAAAGCTCCCAACAAGCAAAAGTAGAACATGAAATATTTTTGGGTTTCCTTTTTAATTATTACTACTACGTCAAGAAAAGTAAACTAGCTAAAAGCTACAACTAATTTTTCTTAAAGTTTTTCAAACACACCAGAAGAAAGCAAGAAAATGAAAATAAACTAGCATGGATATTACAGTGAAAAAGTATGAGCACCGACAACTAGCAATGAGTGTGTGAACATGAATGTAATGTCGGTGACAAATACGTACCCCCCAAGCTTAGGCTTTTGGCCTAAGTTGGTATATGGCCACGGCTGTCCTGGCGGCTATCCGAAGTTGTAACTGGGGTCGTACTGAGATGAAGCCTCGGGTTGCCACTGGTTGGCAACCTCCTCCGGGTCCCACCAGTGAACAGACTGGCGTGGTTCTGGATCTGGCTCTGTAGCTAATGTGGGGTTCCGGTAGGCGTGAATGGCCTCAAACGGAACAAGGTACTCGCCTGCAGATAAATCAAACAAGGAAGGAGCAGGCAAGGTAATAATCTCAGGGTGATTTTTATCAAATAACAGTCTATAGTTAAGCTCCTTTTTCCTGTTCTTTACAATGAAATCATGTGCAACCATACTCTTGTAATCTAGAAGAATGGTAGGCAACAACTTTTCTTCTTTCTCATAGTGCCTAATAGGTATGTTAAAGTATGCAGCGAGGCGCGAGGCGAAGATGCCTCCCAAGATGGGGCCCTTAGTACAGTTAAGATTTAACCGCTTTGCAACAATAGCACCCATACTAAATGAGTCATCACGAAACAAGGCATGGCACAAAATAACAATGTCAGGGGCACTTATGTTGCCACAGTTTCCGCGACCAATTAAGCATCTACTAGCAAATAATGCAAAGTAACATAAAACAGGAAAATGTATGCTAGTGATTCTTGCATCGAAAACTTTCCTAGTTTCCCCTATAGCAATTTTATCAATAGACCCCTCCACATCGTCACGATGTGGTTCCTCTATGCTGCCCGGAATAGGAAACTTGCAAACCTCACAAAATTCAGAGAGGGGCATTTCTTTGTACTCATCATATAAATAGAAATCCACCGAAGGTGGAGACCTCCTAGAATGGAAATAAAAATTTTGCACAAAGATATTAGTGAGTAAGAGGTACTGTTTGCGTTTGTCGGAGAGGAAGTCGGTGAGGCCTGCATTCTCAGCCAATTCATAAAAATCATCATAAATCCCGGCTGCTCTCAAGAAATCATCACAAGGCATTCACACGACCGAACTTCCGCGATGCGAGGGAGATTATACTTGGACCTCTCTTCTTCTTCACTTTGCTTATCCTTCACGCTTCGGCTCGAAGAGTCCCTCCAAAATCTCTTCATGATTTTCTGAAAATTTCTGAAATTTTTAGTAACTCAAAATAAAAGTGAACCAAACTCAACAAAATTGATAGCAACTACTCCCACAAGTGCCTAGAGACTATATCATGCATTAAAACTACTTGGGACCATATGAATTTGACATGCAAGCTCAAGAACATGGTCACCTAGGCAGCACAAATTTGCAATGAATAAAGCACTAGAACAAAAACTAATTGGACCACTGGAGGAGTCACATACCAAGGAACAATCCCCCAAAGCAGTTTTGTGAGAGGTGCTTTGAGCTAGGAGATCGAAAATCGCAGCAAAATGAGCTAGAACTCGTGCTTGAGCTGGTTGGTAATTTTTTTGGGAGGAAGAAGGAGTGTGTGGGTGCATGAATAAGTGGAGGGGAGCCACCATGGGCCCACGAGGCAGGGGGCGCGCCCTGGACCCTCGTGGCTAGGTGCTTGCTCCCCCTGTTGTGTTCTCAGTGCCAGATATTCTCAAATATTCCAGAAAAACTCATATCTCAATTTCGGGGCATTTGGAGAACTTTTATTTTTGGGGTATTTTTTATTGCATGGATAAATCAGAAAACGGACAGAAAATACTATTTTTACTTTATTCATTCTAAATAATAGAAATTAAAAAGAGGGTACAGAAGGTTGTGCTTTCTAACTTCATCCATCTCATGCTCATCAAAAGGAATCCGCTAACAAGGTTGAGCAAGCCTTGTTAACAAACTCATTCCGAATCGCATGAAACCGGAGAATTTTCGAATAGCACTAAGTTACCTCAACGGGGATATGCACGTCCCCATTAATAAGAATATCATATTTCTTCTTGACAGTAGGAAGAGGAAATTCAAAACCTCCAATAATAATCGATGGAATTTTTCCAATAGAGTTTATACTATGAACTTGAGGTTGTTTCCTCGGAAAGTGTACCGTATGCTCAGTACCATTAACATGAAAAGTGACATTGCCTTTGTTGCAATCAATAACAGCCCCTGCAGTATTCAAAAAGGGTCTTCCAAGAATAATAGACATACTGTCGTCCTCGGGAATATCAAGAATAACAAAGTCCGTTAAAATAGTAACATTTGCAACCACAACAGGCACATCCTCACAAATACCGACAGGTATATCAGTTGATTTATCGGCCATTTGCAAAGATATTTCAGTAGGTGTCAACTTATTAAAATCAAGTCTATGATATAAAGAGAGAGGCATAACACTAACACCGGCTCCAAGATCACATAAAGCAGTTCTAACATAGTTTCTTTTAATGGAGCATGGTATAGTTGGTACTCCTGGATCTCCTAGTTTCTTAGGTATTCCACCCTTAAAAGTATAATTAGCAAGCATGGTGGAAATTTCAGCTTCCGGTATCTTTCTTTTATTTGTAACAATTTCTTTCATGTACTTAGCATAAGGATTCCTTTTGAGCATATCAGTCAAACGCATACGCAAAAAGATAGGTCTAATCATTTCAGCAAAGCGCTCAAAATCCTCATCATCCTTTTTCTTGGATGGTTTAGGAGGAAAGGGCATGGGTTTCTGAACCCATGGTTCTCTTTCCTTACCGTGCTTCCTAGCAACAAAGTCTCTCTTATCATAACATTGATTCTTGGATTGTGGGTTATCAGGATCAACGGCAGGTTCAATTTCTACATCATTATCATTACTAGGTTGAGCGTCAACATGAACATCATCATTAACATTATCACTAGGTTCATGTTCATTACCAGATTCTGTTTCAGCATCAGAAAATAGAAATATCATTGGGATTCTCAGGTGTGTCGACAACAGGTTCACTAGAAGCATGCAAAGTCCTATCATTTTTCTTTTTCTTCTTTTTAGAAGGACTAGGTGTATCTACATTATTTCTCTGAGAATCCTGATCAATTCTCTTAGGATGGCCTTCAGGATACAAAGGTTCCCGAGTCATTTTACCAGTTCTAGTAGCCACTGTAACAGCAAAATCATTATTCTTACCATTCTATTCATTGAGCAAATCATTCTGAGCTTTAAGTACTTGTTCTACTTGAGTGGTAACCATAGAAGCATGTTTACTAATGAGTTTAAGTTCACCTTTAACTCTAGACATATAATCACTCAAGTGTTCAATCATATAAGCATTGTGTTTTAATTCTCGGCCAAAATAAGCATTGAAGTTTTCTTGTTTGACAATAAAATTATCAAACTCATCTAAGCATTGGCTAGCAGACTTATAACGAGGAATATTACCTTCATCAAATCTATAAAGAGAATTTACCTTTACTACCTGTGTCGGGTTATCAAGACCATGTGTTTCTTCAATAGGTGATGAATTAAAACCATGTATTTCTTCAACAGGCGGTAAATTAAGACCATGTATTTCTTCAACAGGAGATAAATTCTTAACATCTTCAGCTTTTATACCCTTTTCTTTCATAGATTTCTTTGCCTATTGCATATCTTCAGGACTGAGAAATAGAACACCCCTTTTCTTCGGAGTTGGCTTAGGAGTTGGTTTAGGAAGTGTCCAATTATTTTCATTGGTCAACATATTATTCAATAGAATTTTAGCTTGATCAACAGTTCTTTCCCTGAAAACACAACCACCACAACTATCCAGGTGGTCTCTAGAAGCATCGGTTAGTCCATTATAAAAGATATCAAGTATTTCATTTTTCTTGAGAGGATGATCAGGCAAAGCATTAAGTAATTGGAGAAGCCTCCCCCAAGCTTGTGGGAGACTCTCTTCTTCAATTTTCACAAAATTATATACATCCCTTAAAGCTGCTTGTTTCTTATGAGCAGGGAAATATTTAGCAGAGAAGTAATAAATCATATCCTGGGGACTACGCACACAACCAGGATCAAAAGAATTAAACCATATCTTAGCATCACCCTTTAATGAGAGCGGAAATATCTTAAGGATATAATAGTAGCGAGTTTTCTCATCATTAGTGAACAGGGTGGCTATATCATTTAATTTAGTAAGATGTGCCACAACAGTTTCAGATTCATAGCCATAGAAAGGATCAGATTCAACCAAAGTAATTATATCAGGGTCGACAGAGAAATCATAATCCTTATCAATAACAAAGATAGGTGAAGTAGCATAAGCAGGATCATATTTCATTCTAGCATTCAAAGTTTTTTGTTTCAACTTAACTAATAATTTCTTAAGATCACTTCTATCATTGCAAGCAAGAAAGTCTCTAGCAGTTTCTTCATCCATAACATAGCCCTCAGGCACAACAGGCAATTCATATCTAGGGGGAGAATCTTCATCATCACTTTGATCAATATTATCAGTTTCAATAATTTCATTCTCTCTAGCCCTAGCAAGTTGTTCATCAAGAAAATCACCAAGTGGCACAGTAGTATCAAGCATAGAAGTAGTTTCATCATAAGTATCATGCATAGCAGAAGTGGCATCATCAGTAACATGCGACATATCAGAATTAATAGCAGAAGCAGGTTTAGGTGTCACAAGTTTACTTAAAACAGAAGCTGAATCAAGTGCAGAGCTAGATGGCAGTTCCTTACCTCCCCTCGTAGTTGAGGGATAAATCTTGGTTTTCTTGTCATTCAAGTTCTTCATAGTGACCAGCAGAAATAAATCCCAGGTGACTCAAAGGATAGAGCTATGCTCCCCGGCTACGGCGCCAGAAAATAGTCTTGATAACCCACAAGTATAGGGGATCGCAACAGTTTTCGAGGGTAGAGTATTCAACCCAAATTTATTGATTCGACACAAGGGGAGCCAGAGAATATTCTCAAGTATTAGCAGTTGAGTTGTCAATTCAACCACACCAGGATAACATAATATCTGCAGCAAAGTATTTAGTAGCAAAGTAGTATGGAAGTAACGGTAATGGTAGGAAAAGTAATATTTTTGGGTTTTGTAGTGATTGTAACAGTAGCAACGGAAAAGTGAATAAGCGAAGAACAATATATGAAAAGCTCGTAGGCATTGGATCGGTGATGGAGAATTATGCCGGATGCGGTTCATCATGTAACAGTCATAACATAGTGTGACACAGAACTAGCTCCAATTCATCAATGTAATGTAGGCATGTATTCCGAATATAGTCATACGTGCTTATGGAAAAGAACTTGCATGACATCTTTTGTCCTACCCTCCTGTGGCAGCGGGGTCCTAATGGAAACTAAGGGATATTAAGGCCTCCTTTTAATAGAGTACCAGACCAAAGCATTAACACATAGTGAATGCATAACTCCTCAAACTACGGTCATCACCGGGAGTGGTCCCGATTATTGTCACTTCGGGGTTGCCGGATCATAACACATAGCAGGTGCCTATAGACTTGCAAGATAGGATCAAGAACTCACATATATTCATGAAAACATAATAGGTTCAGATCTGAAATCATGGCACTCGGACCCTAGTGACAAGCATTAAGCATAGCAAAGTCATAGCAACATCAATCTCAGAACATAATGGATACTAGGGACCAAACCCTAACAAAACTAACTCGATTACATGATAAATCTCATCCAAACCATCACCGTCCAGCAAGCCTACGATGGAATTACTCACGCACGGCGGTGAGCATCATGAAATTGGTGATCGAGGATGGTTGATGATGACGATGGCGACGGATTCCCCTATCCGGAGCCCCGAACGGACTCCAGATCAGCCCTCCCGAGAGAGTTTAGGGCTTGGCGGCGACACCGTATCGTAAAACGCGATGAATCCTTCTCTCTGATTTTTTTCTCCCCGAACGTGAGTATATAGAGTTGTGTCAGATCTCGGGTTCTGGAAAAACCCTTAAGGTTCGAACTCTGGGGTGCGCGTGAAGTTCTTTCCCTCCTACCGATCCAGGTCCTAGCTCGCTAAGATCTCGCAGAGGAACTCGACGAACTAGCAACACAAAGACACAAGATTTATAATGGTTTGGGCCACCGTTGTGGTGTAATACCCTACTCCAGTGTGTGGTGGTGGATTGCCTCTTGGGCTGATGATGAACAGTACAAGGGGAAGAACAACCTCTTGAGGTTGAGGTGTTCTTGTGCTTGCTGCACTTGTGTGGGTGAGATGACTCTGAATGAGTTATCCCCTACGGTGGTGGCTAGCTCTACTTATATAGGCCCTGGTCCTCTCCCCAAATATTGAGTGGGAAGGGAGCCAACAATGGCGGCCAATTTGAAAGGGGACAGCTAGTACAAGCTATCCTGACAAAACCGGTCCTCGCCTGCGAAAGGGCTCTGGGATGACGCCTTCTTGGGCTCCACGGTGACCTCCATCCTGCTGGCCTCCCGGTCTTGGTCTCGTTGCACTGATATGGAAACCTTTGCCTGATGCCTCGGTACTCCGCGCCTGCGCTGGCCTCCTTAGCACCAAAGAGGAAACAAGGACGCTGCGCGCACTGGCGCCCGCCTGGTGTCGATCGTCATGGCTCACGTCGCGAGAGCCTCGCAAGGTTTGCCCCACCTTGATATCTCTGCTCCTCGTGAGCCTGCCTGGAGAGGCCGCTCCTGAGGAGGTCTTGCATCGTCCGCCTCGCGAGGCTTGGACCCTCGCGAGGGTCTTGAATGCCTTGTTGATGAAGATGGGCCGTATCGGCCCGCTAGCATGGCCACGTCGTGGGCCGCAGGCAGGCAAGTCAGGGGACCCCCGTTCCCAGAACACCGACGGTAGCCCTCGGGCCCAAGGCGTGCTCGGGCTTGGCTTCGCCGCGAAGCCAAGGGCCAAGCGCGTAGAGCCGCGGGCCCCAAAAGCCTGCGGCGTTGGTCGACGTGTGGCGGTTGATTGGACGAGGGCGTCTCCACTTCCCCACGCTGCCTCAGCAACTGCTCGATTTGACAAGTCCCTGCGACATGCAAGGAAAACCATCATTACCTATGATCGTGGGAGGCGCCGGTTGGCCTTCTTCCGCTATAAATGGGGAGGGGGGCGGAGCCCCCGTCGCCCATCTTTTCTCGGTTCACTCGCTTCTTCCTCCTTGCTCCACTGCTAGCAACAATGGCGCCCATCCGAAGGTTCTCCGCTGAAGAGAAAGGAAAAGCCCCCCGCGATGATCCAGGGCCGCTTCCACCGAAGAAGAGGCCGGTTCACCACCGCGACGAAGTATGGATGTAGGTGGTGACGAGGCCTTGGTGCGAGCGGCCTCCTCCAGGTTATCCGCTACCCTTGTACGCCTGAGCCGAGGGCTCAGGAGGGCGGAGCAACGAGCGGCGTCGCCCGCGCCATGCCCTTGGTCGCCGCGCCATGGCGACACGCGCTGTCGCACCTGGAATCCACGCTTCGGATTCTTCATGCGAGCTCGTGCTATGGGCGCCGACGCCCCCAAGCTCTTGGATCCACTTCCCGCGGTTCTTCTCCGACGTGATGCCGCCGAGGGGGCCTCTAGAGCTCTGGCTGCAGCATGCCGACTACGACGCTCCGGCGACCGGAGCAGAGATCGAGGCGGTCCCCACCGGCAAGATCTTCATGACCCGCGGCTGGGGCGAGGTTGCGCGGGTTTGCCGTGCCGAAGGCGCCCTCGCGATCCACTTTGAGTACGACGGCGCCTCCACGCTCTTCTTCAAGGTCTTCAACACGGAGGGCCGCCGCCTGGAGTGTTGCCCTGGAGGGGAGCGCCAGGCTGAGGCGCGCTCCGCTCGTGGCTACTCCTGCAGCAGCAGCCCCTGGGAGTCTAGCGACTCTCCTGAGCTTTACGAGACTCCGGAGACGAGCGACGATAGCTACATGCCCCCGAGCTCTTGTCGGGCTCGGAGCAGGGCCGCGGCGTCCAGCCGCCGCCGCCGCTGATCTGGGTGGGGTCGGCGCCGGCCTCCTGTGGCCCACTGTTGATGATGGTGTCCACCACGGGAGGGTGTAGATAGGATTCCTCTTAGTTCTCGTTTTTTGCTCCCTGCGAAGAATCATGAAGTACCCCGTGGGGGTTTGTAAAGGGTCTGTAATGTCTTTTGCGCATATCTTCCATGTTATGAAAATTTGCGGACGCATGTCCTGTTAAAGCTCGATCTCCCCTTTCCATCCTCGCGATAGCTTGTTGCTCTACGCTGACAGGTCCCGGTCCCCAGGCAGGCTGCAGCCGTCACTGGTATGCCAGGTCGCGTGCCGTGGTCAAGGCCAGGAGGTGAGCGACCCGAGGTCCAGTAAGAGCCCCTGAGGCGCGATGCTCAGGAGGTCCTCCTTAGCGCCCAAGCAGCTATGGTAAGGCAGGAAAGGGATGCGACGTGGCCGCAACAGGGATGCGGCGAGCGTAACACCTAGGTTCCAACAACTTAGCTGTTCCGAGCTCATGACTTATCTTGGCTGTTCAGGGTCGATTCTCGGCACTGCGCCAGACCTGTGAGCAATCATCCGCAACGTACCTTAGGTTAGGTCCGTACGGGTCCTCCCCCTTCCAATGCTTTCCTTCGTGCTCTACGTCTTCAGGTCCCGGCCGTCGACCGAGCTTAGCCGCCGCTGGTATGCCAGGTCACGATGCCGTGGTCAAGGCCAGGGGGTGAGGGCTGGAGAGCCAGTAAGAGCTCCTGAGTCGCGATGCTCATGAGCCCCCCTTTTAACGCGCAAGCGGATTACTTGGAAGAGGTGGGAGCTCGCGGTGCTGCCTGGTGCTATCCTCGTGGTATTCCTGCGAGCCAGCACAAGGAGAAACACGGTTTTGCCGTTATGGTTGCCAGCCTGCCGCTGGTAGTCCCACGAAGTGGTGAAAGCACTGAGGGCCTGATGAGGTGACGTGCGCGGGGCGTGCCGCGAGCCAGAGCTCGACCGCTCAGGTTTGTCGACGTGGCAGGGACGGACCCATGCACCAGTGCCGTGCCAGTGTGAGGAGGCCCCGTGGGAGGCGACAATCGAGCAGGTGGTAATCGGGCAGGCGATAATCACAGGCAGATTAAGCACGGAAGGCAAATCAGCTTGGGTAAATGCAGAAAGATACATGCCACCGGGTCAAGCCCGAGCGGCATGGGGATGATGCAGCCCGAGGGGCGCCCCCAATAGGGTAAACTAAAGACATAAGCAAAAGGGATACATGCCACAGGGACGGACCCACGCGGCCTGGGAATATTGCAGCCCGAGGGGCGCTCCCAGCTAAACGAACTTGGAAAATGTCACCTGGTTCTGTAGACGAAGGAGAGTTGGTGCAGCTGAAGGCGTTCCACGAAGGGGTAGCTCCTCACAGGCCACCGGGGCCCTGAGCCTCGGGAGGCTCTGGGGGCTCAGGCAGTTCCCTGAAGACCGTCTCCATCTTCGCCAGGACGGCGCGGTGCCTGGCTTCGTGAGCCGCCAGGGCGCTCTGCAAGTTGCGCTGGTAGACGAACGACACGCTCGGCAAGCCAAAAGGCATGCGAACGTAGCTGTGCGGTGGACCCTTGCATTGGCCCGCACGTGAAGGCCAGAAAAGCACCTGAGATGCGGTCCTATTGAGCCCTGGAACGTCGATGCAGACGCGCAGCCCGGCATCCTCGCCTGGATGGGGAGCTGCGCCTCGCCAGCGGCGGTCGCCGCGCATGGCCCTTGCATCTTGCAGTACCTGAGTGGTCTTGGTGATGAACTTCCGAGTGGTGGGCACTCCTTGCCCTGTATTCTCCTGAGGGAAGCGTGCCACGAAGCACGCCTCCAAGTGGTGCCCGAGCGCCTCCCTCGTGATGTTGGCAAGGTCTGAGTCCCTCTAGAAGAGAGCCCCCGAGCCCTGCCCGAGGAGGGCGCCGGGCGCGCCTTCCTATGCGATGGAGGGAGGCGCCCCTGGAGCGGGCGCTGATCCTGACGAGGTTCCAGCCGCGAAGCCACCCTCCTGAGGTCCGGCACGGCGCAGCTTCTTATTCTTCTTGGGGATGGCCTCGGTAGGATCCTCGCTCTTGCTATCGGGGTCGTCGATTGCGGCAGCTTGAAAGGCGCACTCGAGGGAGCACACTGCATCTCTTTCTTCGCACGGGACCGTGATGATTCCACCGCTTCCTGGCATCTTGAGGACATTGTAGCCATGGTGTGTCACCGCCATGAACTTGGCCAGGGCTGGGTACCCGAGGATGGCGTTGTATGGCAGACGGATGTGCGCGACGTCGAAGTTGATGAGCTCGGTGCGGTAGTTCTTGCATTCCCCGAAGGTGACAGGGAGGCGGACCTGCCCTATCGGTGTGGTGGAACCGTCGGTCACTCCTGAGAAAGGCTTGGTAGGCTGAACCTGCTCATACGGCACTTGGAGGTTGTCGAACGTGTCGACGGACAGGACGTTGAGCCCCGCGCCACCGTCGATGAGGGTCTTGGTAACTTGCACGTTGCTGATGACTGGTGAACAAAGCATCGGGAGGGCGCCAGCGGTGGCTGCGCACTTGAGCTGATCTGCCGAGTTGAAGGTGATGGCGCACTGGGACCACCTGAGCGGGCGCGTGGTCTCGAGCTTGCGGAGGGCTGCATTCACCTCACGAGCGAATGTTTGAAGATACGCTGCGAGGCTGGGGCCTAAGCGCCACCCAAGATGCAGGCGACTGCACGCGGCTCCTGGAAGCCCCCAACCCCCTCGTCTTGATGGTGATCGTCATTCCTTCTTGGTGGTGGCGGCAGCGGGGGAAGACCGGCGTTGCCCTGAGGACGATCCTCACGAGGCTGATCCCTCCAGGCGCCCTCGCGAGGATGATCTTGCCAGCGGTCCTCACGAGGCCTGTCGCGCCATTCCTGGCGTGGGCCACGGTCGTCCCAGCGTCCGCCTCCACGTCCTCCTCCTCGGCCGTAGCCCCGGTCGCTGCGCTCGGGGCGTCGACCGAAGCATCCCTCGCGAATTGCTCTGAGTTCTTGACAGTCGCTGGTGTTGTGGGTGTTCAGGTTATGGAAGGCACAGAACGGTCGGCTGCCCTTGGATGACTCGGGCTGGTCCCTGCCTCGCTTGGTGTCCGGCTCCGCTGCGAGCACGGCTGCTTCCTTGTGCTTCACGTCCTTGGCCTTGACCTTCTTCTCCTCTGCGCCCGCAGCTGGCAGCTCGAGGAGGGAGAGGCGCCCCTCCTCAGCTCTTGCGCACTTGGTCGCCAGGTTGAACAGCTCCTGAGATGTGCACAACTCCTCGTGGATAGCGAGCTCCTCCTTCATCTTGATGTCGCGGACGCCGTCAGAGAACGCGGAGATGCTGGCCTCGTCCGTGACCTTGTGATCTTGAGGCGAGTGTTGTTGAAGCGCTGGATGTACTTCTGGAGGGTCTCTCCTGGCTGTTGCTTGACGCGGCGCAGGTCACCCGTGGCTGGCGGGCGGTCGCGAGTGCCCTGGAAGTGGGCGATGAAGTGGTCACGCATCTCGTCCCAGGAGGAGATCGAACCCTGAGGCAGGTTCAGGAGCCATGAACGGGCGCCGTCTTTGAACGCCATTGGGAACCAGTTCGCCATGACTTTCTCGTCGCCGTTGGCCGCCTCGATGCTCAGCTCGTAGAGCTGCAAGAACTCTGTGGGGTCGAGGGTGCCGTCGTAGCAAGGAGGCAGATCCGGCTTGAACTTGCCCGGCCAGGCGACGCTACGCAGCTCGGGGGTGAAGGCACGGCAGCCGGCCGTGGTTGCCGGGGCCCGTCTCGGAGGTGGAGCTTGGTCTTGATGAGGTCCACGTGCCACCATCGCAGGCAGCGTGCGGTCTTGGCGAGGCGGCGTGGGGGAGCGCAGGTGCAGCTTCTCGCGGCCGAGGAATTTCTTGATAGCTTCTCTCTTCGCGCGCGGGCACCGGGCGTGGTGGGTCACGCCACAGGGCCGCGCGTCTTGGGGTAGAGGTGGTGGAGGCGCTCCATGAGCCACGTCGCCCGTGGCTGGCGGAGGGCGTGGCAGAGAGAGGGACGGCGCCGGGGAGCCCCCTGCGGCGCGGACGAGCTCGGCTACGCGGTCGAGCCAGTCCTCGTAGAGGTCGTCGACCGGGCGGTAGCGCAGGAGCTCGTTCTCCATGAGGAGCACGACCTACGCGTCCATGGGAGCGCGACGTGCGTGGGACGAGGAACCGGCCGGGGTCAGCGATGGAGTGGCGGTGCGGCCGTCTTGCTGCACCGACGGGTGCAGCGAGGACGCTTGCTGCTCGTTCCCTGCCGGGCCGGTTGCGGCGTTGGTGTCAGGCGATGGGGAACGACGAGGTGGCCCGCCGACGGGGGCCGTCTGAGCAACACAGGCGGTGAGGGCAGCCCGGCGCTCAGCTCTAGCGCGGCGGGCGTCCGCCATGGAGACGACGGAGCGACAGAGCGCCGATCGACGGAAGGGAAGCTACGGCGCACCCCTACCTGGCGCGCCAAATGTCGGATCTCGGGTTCCGACAAAACCCTTAAGGTTCGAACTCTGGGGTGCGCACGAAGTTCTTTCCCTCTTACCGATCCACGCCCTAGCTCGCTAAGATCTCGCGGACAAACTCGACGACCTAGCTACACAAAGACACAAGATTTATACTGGTTCGGGCCACCGTTGTGGTGTAATACCCTACTCCAGTGTGTGGTGGTGGATTGCCTCTCGGGCTGATGATGAACAGTACAAGGGGAAGAACAGCCTCCTGAGGTTGAGGTGTTCTTGTGCTTGCTGCACTTGTGTGTGTGAGATGACTCTGAATTAGTTATCCCCTACGGTGGTGGCTAGCTCTACTTATATAGGCCCTGGTCCTCTCCCCAAATATTGACCGGGAAGGGAGCCAACAACGGCGGCCAATTTGAAAGGGGACAGCTAGTACAAGCTATCCTGACAAAAGCGGTCTTCGCCTGCGAAAGGGCTCTGGTGATGACGCCGTCTTGGGCTCCACGGTGACCTCCGTCCTGCTAGCATGCTGGTCTTGGTCTCGTTGCACTGATATGGAAACCTTTGCCTGATGCCTCGGTACTCCGCGCCTGCGCTAGCCTCCTTAGCACCAAAGAGGAAACAAGGACGCTGCGCGCGCTGGCACCCGCCTGGTGTCGATCGTCATGGCTCACGTCACGAGTGCCTCGCGAGGTTTCCCCCGCCTTGATATCTCCGCTCCTCGTGAGCCTGCCTGGAGAGGCTGCTCCTGAGGAGGGTCTTGCATCGTCCGCCTCGCGAGGCTTGGACCCTCGCGAGGGTCTTGAATGCCTTGTTGATGAAGATGGGATGTACAGGCCCGCTAGCATAGCCACGCCGTGGGCCGCAGGCAGGCAAGTCTTTGGACCCCCGTTCCCAGAACACCGACAAGTTGGAGTTGAGGTTGGTGGAGCACCAGGGGGCCCATGAGGCAGGGGGCGCGCCTCCCACCCTCGTGGATATGGTGTGGGGCCCCTGGCTTTGATTCTTTCACCAATATTTTTTATTATTTCCAAAAATAATCTCCGTGAAGTTTCACGTCATTCCGAGAACTTTTGTTTCTGCACAAAGATAACACCATGGCAATTCTGGTGAAAACAGTGTCAGTCCGGGTTTGTTGCATTCAAATCATGCAAGTTAGAGTCCAAAACAAGGGCAAAAGTGTTTGGAAAAGTAGATACGACGGAGACGTATCATGCACCACATTTCCCAACACGCTCGACCCCCTTTGGCCGGACACACTTTCTTGGGTCATGCCCGGCCTCGGAATTCAACACATCGTAGCCCCACCTAAGCACAACAGAGAGGTCAGCACGCCGGTCGAAATCCTATGGCGCAGGGGTCTGGGCCCATCGCGCATTGCACACCTGCATGTTGCGAGGGCGGCGGAAGCAGACCTAGCCTCCCTAATACAATAGTAGGTGTTCCAGTCCAATCCGGTGCGCGCCGCTTAGTCGCTGGCGTCAAGAAGGCTTCGGCTGATACCACGACATCGAGTGCCCATAACTGTTCCCGCGTAGTTGGTTAGTGCGTATAGGTCAGTGGCCAGACTCAGATCAAATACCAAGATCTCGTTAAGCGTGTTAATTTAAGTATCCGCGATCGCCGACCAGGGCCAGGCCCACCTCTCTCTTAGGTGGTCTCAACCTGCCCTGTCGCTCCGCCACAAAGTAACAGTCGAGGACCATCGGGAACCCAGGCCCACCTCTACCGGGATGGAACCACCTGCCCATTCAGCCCCCATCTCCGAACAGTATCATAAGTAATGTAATTATATAAAGTACATAGCATATGTCCGTGATCACCTCTCGAAGTGATCACGGCCCAGTAGTATAGCATGGCAGACGGACAAGAGTGTAGGGCCACTGATGGAATACTAGCATCCTATACTATGCATTTAGGATTGCAGGTAAGGGTAACAACTGTAGCAACAATGACAGGCTATGCAGCAGAATAGGATTAACCGAAAGCAGTAACATGCTACACTACTCTAATGCAAGCAGTAGAGAGAAGGAATAGGCGATATCTGGTGATCAAGGGGGGGCTTGCCTGGAAGCTTTGTTGTACAGGAACAGGGTCGTCGGTGACGTAGTCGTACTCGGTGGCATCAGCGCCGGTCTCGGGGTCTACTGGGGACGAAGAGGCGGGAAGAAACAGTAAATACGGAGCAAACAAAGCATCACAAAACATAACGAGGCAATACGCGGTGCTAGGTATACCTTAACACGGTAGGAGGCGATACCGACGAAGGGGGGAAACATCCGGGAAAGTATCCTCGGTGTTTCGCGTTTTTGGACAAATGAACCGAAGGGGGAAAGTTGCGCATTTGCTATGCTAGGGATGTGTGGCGGACGAACGGGCTGCATATCCGGATTCGTCTCGTCGTTTTGAGCAACTTTCATGTACAAAGTTTTTTCATCCGAGTTACGGCTTATTTTATATTAATTTATAAAGATTTAAATCATTATCTTGGATTATTTTTATTCAAAGAAAAATATTGCTTCAGCATGACGTCAGCAGTCAAAGTTGACCAGTGACCAGTCAACTGACGGGTGGGCCCCGTTGTCATTAACACAGACTAACTAAAATAGAATTAATTAGGATTAGGTTAATTCATTTTAATTAGATTGGTTAAACAAGATTAATTAACTCATTAATTAATTGATTAATTAATTACTAATTTATTTATTTTAGCATTTGTTTTTTTTCATTTTTCTAAAACCGTTTCTGGGGCGTGGGGCCCCTGTGTCATAGGCCTAGGGGCCTTAGCGGGCGCTGGGCGGCTCGAGCGGGCGCTGGGCTCAGCCCGACTGACAGGGCGCTCGCCCAATCCAGCCGCGGGGCAGGGCGCCAGCGCCACCGCCAGGGGGCGGAGGGGGGAGGTGAAGCGGTTGGGGGCGGTGGAGGACGCCGGCCGACGAGCAGCAACAGTAGGCGGGGGGACCACAGCAGGCGGACGCGGCAGTGGGGGCGAAGGCAGGCGGGCGCGGATTGGCGAACAAGGGGCGCGGCCACGCGTGGGGTGCGGCCAAGGGCTTGAGGAGTGCAGCCACCGCAGCGACAGCGGTCGCGAGCTCCAGCGCCGGGCAGGTGCGATGCGGCGTTGGCGGGGAAACAAGCGCGTGCACGGGAGAGAGAAGCAGGGCGCGTGTAGGGCATGACCCGGGGTGCGGACGCGCGGTCGGGAGGAAGGGCAACGCGCAGCTAGACACGGTCACGGTCGAAGTGACGGCCGACGGCAACGGGGGCGGGGCTACTACGGTGCGAACGGGATGAAACAGAGAGGGGGAAGGAAATGGAGGCTCACCGCGAGCCTGTAGTGGTGCTAGCATGGGCTAGGGGGAGGCCTGGGGGAGCGAGATGACGGCGGCGAGGTAGCGGCGGCGTACCACGAAGGGGATGGATGATTCCGGCGGCTTGGCGGTTCCCTGGCTTGATCTGCTCCTCAGGGACGACGTGGAAGACGCAGACGATGTCCTGGACATCTCCGAGCGGCGCGGGGTGGCTGCTGGACGCGGTGACGACGAAGATTCGACGACGGCTATTGTCGGGCGTTGCTACCTCTTGAGCACTGCGTTGGTTTTCCCTTAAAGAGGAAAGGGTGATGCAGCAAAGTAGCGTAAGTATTTCCCTCAGTTTTTGAGAACCAAGGTATCAATCCAGTAGGAGGCTACGCGCGAGTCCCTCGCACCTACACAAAACAAATAAATCCTCGCAACCAACGCGATAAGGGGTTGTCAATCCCTACACGGTCACTTACGAGAGTGAGATCTGATAGATATGATAAGATAATATTTTTGGTATTTTTATGATAAAGATGCAAAGTAAAATAAAAGCAAAGGAAAATAACTAAGTATTGGAAGATTAATATGATGGAAAATAGACCCGGGGGCCATAGGTTTCACTAGTGGCTTCTCTCAAGAGCATAAGTATTTTACGGTGGGTGAACAAATTACTGTTGAGCAATTGACAGAATTGAGCATAGTTATGAGAATATCTAGGTATGATCATGTATATAGGCATCACGTCCGAGACAAGTAGATCGACTCCTGCCTGCATCTACTACTATTACTCCACACATCGACCGCTATCCAGCATGCATCTAGAGTATTAAGTTCATAAGAACAGAGTAACGCCTTAAGCAAGATGACATGATGTAGAGGGATAAATTCATGCAATATGATAAAACCCCATCTTGTTATCCTCGATGGCAACAATACAATACGTGCCTTGCTGCCCCTACTGTCACTTGGAAAGGACACCGCAAGATAAAACCCAAAGCTAAGCACTTCTCCCATTGCAAGAAAGATCAATCTAGTAGGCCAAACCAAAATGATAATTGGAAGAGACTTGCAAAGATAACCAATCATAGATAAAAGAATTCAGAGAAGATTCAAATATTGTTCATAGATAAACTTGATCATAAACCCACAATTCATCGGTCTCAACAAACACACCGCAAAAACAAGATTACATCGAATAGATCTCCACGAGAGAGGGGGAGAACATTGTATTGAGATCCAAAAAGAGAGAAGAAGCCATCTAGCTAATAACTATGGACCCGAAGGTCTGAGGTAAACTACTCACACTTCATTGGAGGGGCTATGTTGTTGATGTAGAAGCCCTCCGTGATCGATGCCCCTTCCGGTGGAGCTCTGGAACAGGCCCCAAGATGGGATCTCGTGGGTACAGAAGGTTGCGGCGGTGGCATTAGGTTTTTGGCTCCGTATCTGATCGTTTGGGGGTACGTAGGTATATATAGGAGGAAGGAGTACGTCGGTGGAGCAATAGGGGGGCCACGAGGGTGGAGGGCGCGCTTGGGGGGGGGGGGGTAGGCGCGCCCCCTACCTCGTGGCCTCCTGGTTTATTTCTTGACGTATGGTCCAAGTCCACTGGATCACGTTCGTTCCGAAAATCACGTTCCCGAAGGTTTCATTCCGTTTGGACTCCGTTTGATATTCTTTTTCTGCGAAACTCTGAAATAGGCAAAAAAACAGCAATTCTGGGCTGGGCCTCCGATTAATAGGTTAGTCCCAAAAATAATATAAAAGTGAATAATAAAGCCCAATAATGTCCAAAACAGAAGATAATATAGCATGGAGCAATCAAAAATTATAGATACGTTGGAGACGTATGAAGCATCCCCAAGCTTAATTCCTGCTCGTCCTCAAGTAGGTAAATGATAAAAACAAAAATTTTGATGCGGAGTGCTACTTGGCATAATTTCAATGCAATTCTTCTTAATTGTGGTATGAATATTTAGATCGGAAAGATTCAAGATAAAAGTTCATATTGACATAAAAATAATACTTCAAGCATACTAACTAAGCAATTATGTCTTCTCAAAATAACATGGCCAAAGAAAGTTTATCCCTACAAAATCATATAGTTTAGTCATGCTCCATTTTCGTCACACAAGAATGTTCTCATCATGCACAAACCCGATGACAAGCCAAGCAATTGTTTCATACTTTAGTAATCTCAAACTTATAAACCTTCACGCAATACATGAGCGTGAGCCATGGATATAGCACTATGGTGGAATAGAATATGATGATGGGGGTTATGTGGAGAAGACAAAAAAAGGAGAAAGTCTCACATCAACGAGGCTAATCAATGAGCTATGGAGATGCCCATCGATTGATGTTAATGCAAGGAGTAGGGATTGCCATGCAACGGATGCACTAGAGCTATAAATGTATGAAAGCTCAACAAAAGAAACTAAGTGGGTGTGCATCCAACTTGCTTGCTCACGAAGACCTAGGGCACTTGAGGAGGCCCATTGTTGGAATATACAAGCCAAGTTCTATAATGAAAAATTCCCAGTAGTATATGAAAGTGACAAAACAAGAGACTCTCTATCATGAAGATTATGGTGCTACTTTGAAACACAAGTGTGGTAAAAGGATAGTAACATTGTCCCTTCTCTGTTTTTCTCTCTTTTTTGGGGGCCTTCTCTTTTTTTCATGGCCTTTTTTTTATTCCTCACTTGGGACAATGCTCTAGAAAATGATGATCATCACACTTCTATTTATTTACAACTCAATGATTACAACTCGATACTAGAACAAGGTATGACTCTTATATGAATGCCTCCGGCGGTGTACCGGGATATGCAATGAACCAATAGTGACATGTATGAAAGAATTATGAATGGTGGCTTTGCCACAAATACTATGTCAACTACATGATCATGCTAGCAATATGACAATGATGAATGTGTCATGATGAACGGAATGATGGAAAGTTGCATGGCAATATATCTCGGAATGGCTATGGAAATGCCATAATAGGTCGGTATGGTGGCTGTTTTGATGAAGATATAAGGAGGTTTATGTGTGAAAGAGTGTATCATATCACGGGGTTTGGATGCACCGGCGAAGTTTGCACCAACTCTCAATGTGAGAAAGGGCAATGCACGGTACCGAAGAGGCTAGCAATGATGGAAAGGTGAGGGTGCGTATAATCCATGGACTCAACATTAGTCATAAATAACTCGCATACTTATTGCAAAAATCTACAAGTCATCAAAAACCAAGCACTACGCGCATGCTCCTAGGGGGATAGATTGGTAGGAAATGACCATCGCTCGTCCCCGACCGCCACTCATAAGGAGGACAATCAAAGAACACCTCATGTTTCAAATTTGTTACATAACGTTTACCATACGTGCATGCTATGGGACTTGCAAACTTCAACACAAGTATTTCTCAAATTCACAACTACTCAACTAGCACAACTTTAATATCACTACCTCCAGATCTCAAAACAATCATCAAGCATCAAACTTCTCTTAGTATTCAACACACTCATAAGAAAGTTTTTACTATTTTGAATACCTAGCATATTAAGATTATTTAAGAAAATTACCATGCTATTTAAGACTCTCAAAATAATCTAAGTGAAGTATGAGATATCAATAGTTTCTATAAAACAAATCCACCACCGTGCTCTAAAAGATATAAGTGAAGTACTAGAGCAAAACTATATAACTCAAAAGATATAAGTGAAGCACATAGAGTATTCTAATAATTTCCAAATCATGTGTGTCTCTCTCAAAAGGTGTGTACAGCAAGGATGATTGTGGTAAACTAAAAAGCAAAGACTCAAATCATACAAGACGCTCCAAGCAAAACACATATCATGTGGTGAATAAAAATATAGCCCCAAGTAAAGTTACCGATGGAAGTAGACGAAAGAGGGGATGCCTTCCGGGGCATCCCCAAGATTTGGCTTTTTGGTGTCCTTAGATTATCTTGGGGGTGCCATAGGCATCCCCAAGCTTAGGCTCTTGCCGCTCCTTGTTCCATAATACATCAAATCTTTCATCCAAAACCTGAAAGCTTCACAACACAAAACTCAGCAGAAAATCTCATGAGCTCCATTAGCGAAAGAAAACAAAAGACCACTTCAAGGTACTGTAATGAACTCATTATTTATTTATATTGGTGTTAAACCTACTGTATTCCAACTTCTCTATGGTTTATAAACTATTTTACTAGCCATAGATTCATCAAAATAAGCAAACAACACACGAAAAACAGAATCTATCAAAAACAGAACAGTCTGTAGTAATCTGTAACTAACGCAAACTTATGGAACTCCAAAACATCAGCCAAAATAGTAAGACCTAGGAAATTTGTTTATTGATCAGAAGCAATTGGAATCAATATTTTATCACGCTCTGGTGATTTTTAACAATTATTTTCGTGAACAGAAAGTTTCTGGAAATTTCTGCAAGATCAAATAACTATCATCCAAGAAGACCCTATAGGTTTAACTTGGCACAAACACTAATTAAAACATAAAAACACATCTAAACAGAGTCAAGATCAAAGATTTATTCCTAAACAGAAGCAAAAAGAAAAATTCTAAAAATAAAATTGGGTTGCCTCCCAACAAGCGCTATCGTTTAACGCCCCTAGCTAGGCATAAAAGCAAGGATAGATCTAGGTATTGCCATCTTTGGTAGGAAATTCTTCAATGAGACATCTATTATCCTTAGAAATTTCTTTCTTTCTAGTAATTAACAAACTTTTAGGCACAAGATCGAAAGATTCATTTGTAGCAAATGGTTCCTTAATGATAGCAAAAAGATTGGGATGAACACTTATAGATTTGAGATCCGCGGTTTCCTTACTAGAGGATTCACCCTTGTTTTTAGGAACATACATAAGCTTGGCAATTTTAGTTGAAGGACTTGGAGTATTCTTTACGGAAGAAAAAGCGGTTCCCAAGTTAGTAATGATACCCTCAAGTCTATCAATTCTGGTGGAATGCTGATTTATTCTTTCATTAACTATGGGTTCCTTCTCCTTAATATTTTTCAAAGTGACTCCTACCTTAGATCCATATTGGGTAATTTGATTGTGGATCTTTTTATCCAAATGTTCAATTAACTCTATGGTAGCAACTTTATTTTCAATAATTTCAAGTCTTTGCATTACATGCTCCAGAGTTAAAATAGTTCCATTAACCAAAAGAGGTGGCGTGCCAAATAAATCTATCATAGCATTATAAGAATAAAAAGTATGGCTACCCAAGAAATTCCATCCGGTAATGGTGTCAAGAATATATCTATACCAAGGATTAGCGCCTACATAAAAATTGCGGAGAAGAACGAAAGTAGACTGCTTCCTGGTAGATCTATTTTGAGCATTGCAAATTCTATACCAAGCGTCTTTTAGATTTTCTCCCTCCCTTTGTTTAAAATTGAGAACTTCATTCTCGGGAGACAACAGAGAAGATAAAGGACTAGCCATGACGACAAGGCAAGCAAGAAAGTGACGAACGGAAAAGAGAGGGTGAATAAAACGGCAAAGGTGAAGTGGGGGAGAGGAAAACGAGAGGAAAATGGCATATAATGTAATGCGGGAGATAAGGGTTTGTGATGGGTACTTGGTTTGTTGACTTTTGCGTAGACCTCACCGGCAACGGCGCCAGAAATCCTTCTTGCTACCTCTTGAGCACTGCGTTGGTTTTCCCTTGAAGAGGAAAGGGTGATGCAGCAAAGTAGCATAAGTATTTCCCTCAGTTTTTGAGAACCAAGGTATCAATCCAGTAGGAGGCTACGCGCGAGTCCCTCGCACCTACACAAAACAAATAAATCCTTGCAACCAACGCGATAAGGGGTTGTCAATCCCTACACGATCACTTACGAGAGTGAGATCTGATAGATATGATAAGATAATATTTTTGGTATTTTTATGATAAAGATGCAAAGTAAAATAAAAGCAAAGGAAAATAACTAAGTATTGGAAGATTAATACGATGGAAAATAGACCCGGGGGCCATAGGTTTCACTAGTGGCTTCTCTCAAGAGCATAAGTATTTTACGGTGGGTGAACAAATTACTGTTGAGCAATTGACAGAATGGAGCATAGTTATGAGAATATCTAGGTATGATCATGTATATAGGCATCAGTCCGAGACAAGTAGATCGACTCCTGCCTGCATCTACTACTATTACTCCACACATCGACCGCTATCCAGCATGCATCTGGAGTATTAAGTTCATAAGAACAGAGTAACGCCTTAAGCAAGATGACATGATGTAGAGGGATAAATTCATGCAATATGATAAAAAAAACCATCTTGTTATCCTCGATGGCAACAATACAATACGTGCCTTGCTGCCCCTACTGTCACTGGGAAAGGACACCACAAGATTGAACCCAAAGCTAAGCACTTCTCCCATTGCAAGAAAGATCAATTTAGTAGGGCAAACCAAACTGATAATTGGAAGAGACTTGCAAAGATAACCAATCATACATAAAAGAATTCAGAGAAGATTCAAATATTGTTCATAGATAAACTTGATCATAAACCCACAATTCATCGGTCTCAACAAACACACCGCAAAAAGAAGATTACATCGAATAGATCTCCACGAGAGAGGGGGAGAACATTGTATTGAGATCCAAAAAGAGAGAAGAAGCCATCTAGCTAATAACTATGGACCCGAAGGTCTGAGGTAAACTACTCACACTTCATTGGAGGGGCTATGTTGTTGATGTAGAAGCCCTCCGTGATCGATGCCCCTTCCGGTGGAGCTCTGGAACAGGCCCCAAGATGGGATCTCGTGGGTACAGAAGGTTGCGGCGGTGGCATTAGGTTTTTGGCTCCGTATCTGATCGTTTGGGGGTACGTAGGTATATATAGGAGGAAGGAGTACGTCGGTGGAGCAATAGGGGGGCCACGAGGGTGGAGGGCGCGCTTGGGGGGGGGGGGGTAGGCGCGCCCCCCTACCTCGTGGCCTCCTGGTTTATTTCTTGACGTATGGTCCAAGTCCACTGGATCACGTTCGTTCCGAAAATCACGTTCCCGAAGGTTTCATTCCGTTTGGACTCCGTTTGATATTCTTTTTCTGCGAAACTCTGAAATAGGCAAAAAAAACAGCAATTCTGGGCTGGGCCTCCGGTTAATAGGTTAGTCCCAAAAATAATATAAAAGTGAATAATAAAGGCCAATAATGTCCAAAACAGAAGATAATATAGCATGGAGCAATCTAAAATTATAGATACGTTGGAGACGTATCAGGCGTCGACCAGGAGAGGCAGGCGGCGCGAGAGGGAAGAAGTGGTGGGCGCTAGGTTTCATAGCGGGAGAGAAGGGGGGCATCTTGTAGGGCTAGGAGGGGCACGAATGCTCGACATGTGGCGGCGGCCATGGAGATGGCGCCACGGTTGCCCCTGCCCGCTCCTGTAGCTAGGTAGGGGACGAGTGGGAGTGAGGGTGTGGGCTGGGGCTGACACAGTAGGCAGTGGGCTTAGGTGCACAGGGGGTTCCTCTATTCCTTTTTTTTCTCTTGTTTTGCTTTTCGTTTTCTGTTTTTCTTTTATTTCTTTACTGTTTTCATTTAAAGTTTCTTTTATTTTAGTTTTATAAAATACCAAGTTAGCACCTAAATTAGTATTACTAATTAGGCCACTGCCACAATTATTTTGGCACACTACTAATTTAGTTATATTATTATAACTTTATAAAAGGCATTAAATTAATTGTTTTGCCCTCAGTTTTGGTTATTTTAGTGAATTTAAATATTATAAGATATGTTGGTATCTCCACCATTATTACTTATGAATTATTTGTCACATTTAGAACATTTTATTTTTAATGTTTGAAAACTTTTGTTGTTTGCTTTTAATTAAAATTTGAATTTGAATTGTTTTGAACTAACGCGAGTTTATCAACAGTAATCAAGGTGATGTGGCATCATTAGCATAGGTTTACTGTAGCTTAATTATCCGAGCGTCACAATTCTCCTCCACTACAAGAAATCTCGTCCCGAGATTTAAGAGGGGAGTAAGGGGGGAGGGATTGTGTTACGGAAAATCTAACGGGTCTTCTCTGTCTTGGTTGCTCTTCTCGAAGAGGTCCATCCAATATATTGATGCCTTCATACTTCTGCTTCAGGTCAAAATGATGAAGTCGTCATCCTTCCCTCGGGATCTTCATCGCACATACGAAAAGGATAAGCGGTAACTTCAGAAGAATGGACCTCTACAAGGTTGCTATCTGGTAGATAACGTCAACGAAGATGGTGGAAAGTAACTCTCGAATTGAAACTTAGAAATTTCGAGAGGAAAGTAATAAGGTACAATAAGGAGTTTCAAGCGGACAGGCAATCGTTCGATGCCTATTCAGAAGGTGAAAGGGTTCCAGGGCAACAAGAATAAGTAATGTGTCTGATAACAGAATTGATGATCTCTTGAAAAGTGGCTCATGAATTTCATACGAGGCCACATGCGAGGAACAACCTTGAGAACAGGGGGTGTACAGGAGAGTCAGGTTTCGATCCTGGGACCTGTGGGTTATGGGCCCACTATGTGGATTAAAAGTAGGAAGGCGGTGACGATTTGCACGATCATGTAAGCAAGGCATGCCGGAGGATAGCCTGTCAGTTATGTCGGCAACAACATCGGTACCAAGGGCGAGGGATGAATAGAACCATTCTCCTGCTCGTTGAACGAGGCGGACCAATAGGAAAAGTTCTCGTCCATCGGTGGTTACCGGAATATCATCAACAATAGTAACAGGATCTTACCGACACGATTGTACACCTAGGTGTTTACATAAGAAGAAGAATATTACTGCTTAGATCATACAGATCACTAGAAAGGTTAAAAAAAACAATGGAAAGGAAAAGGTGATCATCAGATTAAATAGAACAATGGAAAGGAAAATGTGTTTAAACACATTATTCAGGGGTATATCCTTCCCAAGGACAAGCAGAGCATGATATCCATGACAAGATATAATTGTAGAAAACCCTTTAGGTATGGGGAGAGGAATTTTCATGACATTACCCATACAATGGTGTTTGGATAATTGATCAAGAAACATTTAGCATTGGGCTTTGAATGTTCTTGTTGAAAATCAGAGTACCACATACATGCTTCCAGATAGCATTGACATGGTCTTCAAGCAAAGGTCGGACTTGGATAGACAAAGGATTCATCAGGAACAACTTATAGAATAAGTCTTACAATTTCCTCATGGAAGAATGGTTAACCTTGTTAAAAAGGAAACCATAACAGCAGGTCCTTCGGCCAGGTGTGCTAGGATGACATCACCTTACCGGGCCATGTAAGGACCAATGTTATGACTCTTGGAAAAATGTTCTAACCATCATATCTGGCCGAGTTTCAAATCTGATTGGGGTCAGGATACCTCAGACTCAGAATGCCTAAGAAGAAAAGGTGCAACACAAATTGTCGAGAAGACATTGTAAGATTCTCGGGAAATGAACTATGGAAGCGAGTTCCGAAACAAGAGTTCATCATTAAACCAAGGAGAGGATGAGGGGTGGCTGATGGACTCAGCGACATGGCATCGAGATTTTCAAAAAGATGGATTTCCACAATTATGTGAACAAGGAGATAACATTTGTCATATCAAATGATATAATGATGTATGCTCGAGGAAAAACATACACAATTAAACACTGGTTGAAAGGTGCACCCGAAATATGGGCTTAGGGAGCATCATCAACTTAGAATGGTGATCCAATAACCAATAGTCTAAGAACGAACGGTTGACCGTTAACTTCAAAGCAATAGGGTTGCTAGAAGTTTTGAATTCACACATCATAGTTTAATTGTCGGTATTTCGGTTAGAAACAACACGGGGACCAAGGAATGAACGTATATGCCAAGAAGTACCACCTGTATCAAGAATTCTTAAGAGGTGATGAAATTCTCACGACATTCTTGACATAAAAAGATGGTAATACTCCAAGGTAAAGGACAACAAATGTTGGATAGCAAGGATCTCAAGGTATACACAAAACACGAACAAGTTTGTGTTGAACGGAAGGCAATAAGGTGGTCGATGATAACACAAATCATCGAGGGCAAGGATGGTATTTCTCATCATGAATTCAATTGATATCCAGGAAGGAGTCAAGATGTTGATAATGATCACGACAAATTTTGTCGAGAGATTTCAAGATGTAATCGATCGGCGATGACATCAAGTCAAATGAATGGTGAAGCGAAAGGTTATTGGAACCAAGGGTACGACACAAACTCGAAACCAAGCTTGTTGTTCAAGGCGAAATGATATGATGAGGAAGATCAACGCAAGATTAGCTCATCGTCAAAAATTTGTGCTCCGGGAAGAAGAACCATGCAGCATAGTTAAATTTAGCACGATAATGATGTAGCCGATAAGGCTAGAAATGACATGATGGAGTATTAAACTTCTCAACAACAAAGTACTAAGAGTATTGAATCACAACGTTGATTCGACTCACTAACCGGTGTTCTCGATTGATGACAACCCAGAACTCGTGGAGTGACTATGACGGGGAAAGGTGCTAATTCATCAGAAATTCATAGGATGTAGTGCAATGGGTTGATATCCTCGAGATACCATGGGGTACTACTCGAAGGAGGATCAAAATAGAGGTTGGACAGGCGTATTGATCTGCAAAAGGCAAGTACTTTAACTTGTCCGAGAAATAGAATCAAGGAGAAAATATGGTCGGAACCACGATTGCAAAGGATCGATTCACAGATATAATATGATCTTATACCAAGGGAATAATTAATTTAAGTGAAGCTTCCATGATAAGATCTACATCGTGTCCATGGGCATGAACACAAAGTTCAAGGTTGACTCCCACTTCTCCAGTGCATAATCATTCATTCGCTGCTCTATATAAAAAAATGAATTAGGTGTGAAAACCTACCTGGTGAAGTACCAGAAGAGTATGACCCGTGAAAACCTTCGGGTTCATACAAATTAAGGAAGGCATAAGTTCAACCCATCGGGGCACATTAGAAACATATACCACAACTTCAGGAGTAATATATACAAGCTCGAAAGTAGAGCATGGTTGAGAAAGCAGAGGATACAATTTACCAAGGCATTATCCGAGGGAAGGCTCACAAGTTTATTGAATACGAAGGTCGCTGTCGGATAAAATCCAACAAAGGAACTGACGGTCCATAACGGAGCTGATGTGAGCATCGGTACTCAACTAGAGGAAGAAAGAATGTAAGGAGATCAGATTAAACAATTGACTAATTCAAAGCTCATTTGCATAGGAATTATGAATTCCAAGTCAAGGGATTAGAAGCAATGCTCTGATTAGGGATGGATAAGTTGAATAGCCTTAGGTGTACAATCGAGGGCAATTTGATTGGTCGATAACCAATTCCAGTTAAAAGAATGGCAGCTCAGCCGGAAAGGTAATTTATAAGGATCAACGATGATTGCGGGCATTCGCAAACATATCGAACCAAATGCTCATTATGACGATGTCAAAGGATGCTAATGAATATCGCTAGTCATATGGAATTAACCATGTTGCAAGCAGGTAAGGAAGATCAGGAGCAATAGGTTGCCGAGGATTTCGGAAGATCGAATAGCATTTCGAAGAATCTTGTGAAACACATAAACAATTGGGGATGAACGGATGCTCGATAAGTGCAAGGAATATCCGTAGGGGTATTAATGCGGAAAAAGAGCTGCGAAGCGGTGGGCACAAAGGTTTCTCGGAATATCAGAGAATTTTTCATGGTATCAAGTAATAACAGGGGCAACGGGGAACGAAGGTATAAACAACAAGTATAAGCAGATATCCATAAGGATTTATCGGTGTTCGCGAATAGCAAAAGTGGTGGGCACAAAGTCTTGAGATAATATCTGAGAGTATCTTCGAAATCTTCTGGTAAAGCAGACGATCATCGGTAATAAGGTGCTCTCCGGGTGGAAGTGATCACGAGATCCTAATGTTAGATTTAGTAAAAAATTATTTAACCTGAATATAAGAGAGATCAGAGTCCCAAAGCATAGATGAGGAATAAAAGATCCTAATACCACCCAATGGCGACGTGGGCCCATGGGCCGCACAACCATGTTAGTAAAATAGTTTTCATCAACTAGACCCAACTTCGGCCAAGGAGTGTGGAAGGGGGATTCCTACAGGCAGTCGGCTCTGATACCAACTTCTGACGCCCCCGATTCAATCATACACGCAAACGTGTACGATCAAGATCAGGGACTCACGGGAAGATATCACAAAACAACTCTAAAAGTAAAATAAGTCATACAAGCATCATAATACGAGCCAGGGGCCTCGAGGGCTCGAATACAAGTGCTCGATCATAGACGAGTCAGTGGAAGCAACAATATCTTAGTACAGACATAAGTTAAACAAGTTGCCATAAGATGGCTAGCACAAACTGGGATACAGATCGAAAGAGGCCCAGGCCTCCTGCCTGGGATCCTCCTAACTACTCATGGTCGTCGTCAGTGGCCTGCACGCAGTAGTAGGCACCTCCAGTTTAGTAGGAGTCATCGTCGACGGTGGCGTCTGGCTCCTGGGCTCCAGCATCTGGTTGCGACAACCAGAGGAAAGGAAAGGGGAAAAGGAGGGAGAAAAGCAACCGTGAGTACTCATCCAAAGTACTCGCAAGCAAGGATCTACAATACATATGCATGGGTATCTGTGTAAAGGGGCAATATTGGTGGACTGAACTGCAGAATGCCAGAATAAGAGGGGGATAGCTAGTCCTGTCGAAGACTACGCTTCTGGCAGCCTCCATCTTGCAGCATGTAGAAGAGAGTAGATGGTAAGTTCACCAAGTAGCATCACATAGCATAATCCTACCCGGCGATCCTCCCCTCGTCGCCCTGTGTGAGAGCGATCACCGGGTTATATCTGGCACTTGGAAGGGTGTGTTTTATTAAGTATCTGGTTCTAGTTGTCATAAGGTCAAGGTACAACTCCGGGTCGTCCTGTTACCGAGGATCACGGTTATTCGAATAGATAAACTTCCCTACAGGATTGCACCACATTACCAAACACGCTCGATCCCCTTTGGCCGGACACACTTTCCTGGGTCATGGCTGGCCTCGGAAGATCAACACGTCGCAACCCCACCTAAGCACAACAGAGTGGTCAGCACGCCGGTCTAAATCCTATGGTGCAGGGGTCTGGGCCCATCGCGCATTGCACACCTGCACACTGCGAGGATGGCCGGAAGCAGACCTAGCCTCCCTAATACAAGAGCAGGCGTTCCAGTCCAATCCGGCGCGCGCCGCTCAGTCGCTGACGTCAAGAAGGCTTCGGCTGATACCACGACGTCGAGTGCCCATAACTGTTCCCGTGTAGTTGGTTAGTGCGTATAGGCCAGTGGCCAGACTCAGATCAAATACCAAGATCTCGTTAAGCGTGTTATTTGAAGTATGCGCGAACGCTGACCAGGGCCAGGCCAACCTCTCTCCTAGGTGGTCTCAACCTGCCCTGTCGCTCCGCCACAAAGTAACAGTCGGGGACCGTTGGGAACCCAGGCCGACCTCTACCGGGATGGAACCACCTGCCCCGTGAGCCCCCATCTCCGAACAGTATCATAAGTAATGTAACAGTATAAAGTATATAGCATATGCCCGTGATCACCTCCCGAAGTGATCACGGCCCAGTAGTATAGCATGACAGACGGACAAGAGTGTAGGACCACTGATGGAATACTAGCATCCTATACTATGCATTTAGGATTGCAGGTAAGGGTAACAACTGTAGCAACAATGACAGGCTATGCAGCAGAATAGGATTAACCGAAAGCAGTAACATGCTACACTACTCTAATGCAAGCAGTAGAGAGAAGGAATAGGTGATATCTGGTGATCAAGGGGGGCTTTCCTGGAAGCTTTGTTGTACAGGAAGAAGGGTCGTCGGTGACGTAGTCATACTCGGTGGCATCAGCGCCGGTCTCGGGGTCTACTGGGGTAGAAGAGGGGGAAGAAATAGTAAATACGAAGCAAACAAAGCATCACAAAACATAACGAGGCAATACGCGGTGCTAGGTATACCTTAACGCGGTAGGAGGTGATACCGGCGAAGGGGGGAAACATCCGGGAAAGTATCCCCGGTGTTTCGCGTTTTTGGACAAATGAACCGGAGGGGGAAAGTTGCGTATTTTCTATGCTAGGGATGTGTGGCGGACGAACGGGTTGCGTATCCTGATTCGTCTCGTCGTTCTGAGCAACTTTCATGTACAAAGTTTTCCCATCCGAGTTATGGTTTATTTTATATTAATTTATAAAGATTTAAATCATTTTCTTGGATTATTTTTATTCAAAAATATATATTGCGTCAGCATGACGTCAGCAGTCAAAGTTGACCGTTGACTAGTCAACTGACGGGTGGGTCCCATTGTCATTAACACAGACTAACTAAAATAGAATTAATTAGGATTAGGTTAATTTATTTTAATTAGATTAGTTAAACAAGATTAATTAACTCATTATTTAATTGATTAATTAATTACTAATTTATTTATTTTAGCATTTGTTTTTTTCATTTGTCTAAAACCGTTTCTGGGGCGTGGGGCCCCTGTGTCATAGGCCAAGGGGCCTTAGCGGGAGCTGGGCGGCTCGAGCGGGCGCTGGGTGCAGCCCGACTGACAGGGCGCTCGCCCAATCCAGCCGCGGGGCAGGGCGCCGGCGCCAGCACCAGGGGCGCGCAGTGGGGGAGGCGAAGCGGTTGGGGGCGGCGGAGGACGCCGGCCGACGAGCAGCAACATTAGGCGGGGGGACCACAGCAGGCGGACGCGACAGCGGGGGCTGAGGCAGGCGGGCGCGGATTGGCGAACAGGGAGCGCGGCCACGCGCGGGGCGCGGCCAGGGGCTTGAGGAGCGCAGCCACCGCAGCGGCAGCGGTCGCGAGCTCCAGTGCGGGGTAGGTGCGATGCGGCGTTGGCGGGGAAACGAGCGCGGGCACGGGTGAGAGGAGCAGAGCGTGTGTAGGGCGTGACCCAGGGTGCGGACGCGCGGTCGGGAGGAAGGGCGACGCGCGGGGGCCAACGGCAACGGCGGCGGGGCTACTACGGCGCGAACGGGATGAAACAGAGAGGGGGAAGGAAGTGGAGGCTCCCCGCGAGCCTGTAGTAGTGCTAGCGTGGGCTCGGGGGAGGCCTGGTGGAGCGAGATCACGGCGGCGAGATAGCGGCGGCGTCCGACGAAGGGGATGGGTGATTCCGGCGGCTTGGCGGTTCCCTGGCTTGATCTGCTCCTCGGGGCCGACATGGAAGACGCAGGCGATGTCCTGGACATCTCCGAGCGGCGCGGGGTGGCTGCTGGACACGGTGACGACGAAGATTAGGCGACAACTATTGTCGGGCGTCGACCAGGAGAGGCAGGCGGCGCGAGAGGGAAGAAGTGGTGGGCGCTAGGGTTCATAGCGGGAGAGAAGGGGGGCACCTTGTAGGGCTAGGAGGGGCATGGATGCTCGACATGTGGCGCCGGCCATGGAGATGGCGCCATGGTTGCCCCTGCGCTCCTGTAGCTAGGTAGGGGACGAGTGGGAGTGAGGGTGTGAGCTGGGCCTGACACAGTAGGCAGTGGGCTTATGTGCACAGGGGGTTCCTCTGTTCCTTTTTTTCTCTTGTTTTGCTTTTCCTTTTATGTTTTTCTTTTATTTCTTTACTGTTTTCATTTAAAGTTTCTTTTATTTTAGTTTTATAAAATACCAAGTTAGCATCTAAATTGGTATTACTAATTAGGCCACTGCCACAATTATTTTGGCACACTACTGATTTAGTTATATTATTATAACTTTATCAAAGGCATTAAATTAATGGTTTTGCCCTCAGTTTTGTTTATTTTAGTGAATTTAAATATTATAAGAAATGTTGGTATCTCCACCATTATTACTTATGAATTATTTTTCACATTTAGAACATTTTATTTTTAATGTTTGAAAACTTTTGTTGTTTGCCTTTAATTAAAATTTGAATTTGAATCGTTTTGAACTAACGCGAGTTTATCAACAGTAACCGAGGTGATGTGGCATCATTAGCATAGGTTTACTGTAGCTTAATTATCCGAGCGTCACACCCAAGATGGGAGAGTTGTTGGTGATGATGATGACGATTTCCCCCTCCGAGAGGGAAGTTCCCCTAGAGGAATCACTCAGCCGGAGGGCAAAAGTGCTCCTGCCCAAGTTCCACCTCAAGATGGTGGCGCTTCGTCCCAAAAGTCCTCTCCTGATTTTTTTCTAGGTCAAAATGACTTATATACCAAAAGATGGGCACCGGAGATGGGCCGAGGAGGGCACAACCCACCAGGGCGCGCCTGGGCTCCCTGGTGCGCCCAGGTGGGTTGTGGCCACTTGGTGGGGCCCCTCGGGTGGTTATTTGCTCGAGTAATTCTGATTATTCCATAAAACTCCCCATGAAGTTTCAGCTCATTTGGAGTTGTGCAGAATAGGTGGCCTGACGTAGCTTTTTCAGGTCCAGAATTCCAGCTACCGGTATTCTCCCTCTTTGTGTGAACCTTGCATATTATGAAAGAAAAGGCATTAGAATTACTCCAAAAAAGCATTATTATGCATAAAACATTATAAATAACAGTAGGAAAACATGATGCAAAATGGACGTATATCTTGATGCCCAATATGTAAGTAGCTTGACCGAGGTCTTAAAAAATTCTTATTCAAGTATCCTTATATGCTATCCAGAAATTATATATCATTTCCAATCAGTACTATGTCATCCACATATAATATCAGAAATGCTACAGAGCACCCACTCACTTTCTTATAAATACAGGCTTTACCGTAAGTCTGTATAAAACCAAATGCGCACTTTGATCACCTCATCAAAGCGTATATTCCAACTCTGAGATGCTTGCACCAGTCCATAGATGGATCAATGGAGCTTGCACACTTTGCTATCACCTTCAGGATCGACAAAACCTTCTGGTTGTATCATATACAACTCTTCTTTAAGAAATCAATTAAAGAATGCAGTTTTGACATCCATTTGCCAGATTTCATCATTATAAAATGCAGCAATTACTAAGATGATTCAGACAGACTTAAGCATCACTACGGGTAAGAAAGTCTCATCATAGTCAACCCCTTGAACTTGTCCAAAACCTTTTGCGACAAGTCGAGCTTTGTAGACAGTAACATTACCATCAGCGTCGGTCTTCTTCTTGAAGATCCATTTATTCTATGTGGCTTGCCGATCATCGGGCAAGTCCACCAAAGTCCACACTTTGTTCTCATACATGGATCCTATCTCAGATTTCACGGCCTCAAGCCATCTGTCGGAATCTGGGCTCACCATAGCTTCTTCATAGTTCGTAGGTTCGCCTTGGTCTAATAACATGACTTCCAGGACAGGATTACCGTACCACTCTAGTGCGGATCATGCTCTAGTCGACCTACGAAGTTCAGTAGTAACTTGATCTGAAGTTTCATGATCATCATCATTAGCTTCCTCTCTAGTTGGTGTAGGCATCACGGGAACCGTTTTCTCTGATGTACTACCTTCCAATTCGAGAGAAGGTACAACTACCTCATCAAGTTCTACTTTCCTCCCACTCACTTCTTTCGAGAGAAACTCCTGCTCTAGAAAGGAACCATTCTTAGCAACAAAGATCTTGCCTTCGCATATGTGGTAGAACATATACCTAATAGTTTCTTTCGGGTATCCTATGAAGTCACACTTCTCCGCTTTGGGTTCGAGCTTATCAGGCTGAAGCCTTTTGACATAAGTGTCGCATCCCAAACTTTTAAGAAATGACAGCTTAGGTTTCTTGCCAAACCACAGTTCATATAGTGTCATTTCAACGGATTTAGACGGTGTCCTATTTAACGTGAATGCGACTGTCTCTAATGCATAACCCCAAAACAATAGTGGCAAATCGATAAGAGACATCATAGAACGCACCATATCTAATAAAGTACGGTTACACATTCGGACACACCATTACGATGTGCTGTTCCAGGTGGCGTGAGTTGTGAAACTATTCCACATTGTTTTAAATGAAGGCCAATACTCGTAACTCAAATATTCTCCTCTGCGATCAGATGGTAGAAACTTGATTTTCTTGTTACGATGATTCTCCACTTCACTCTGAAATTCTTTGAACTTTTCAAATGTTTCATACTTGTGTTTCATCAAGTAGATATACCCATACCTACTCAAATCATCGGTGAAGGTGAGAAAATAATGCTACCCGCCGCGTGCTTCAATACTCATCGGACTGCATACATCGGTATGTATTATTTCCAATTAGCTCGCTCCATTGTTCTAGAGAACGGAGTTTTAGTCATCTTGCCCATGAGGCATGGTTCGCAAGTATCAAATGAAGTGATCCCAAAAGTCCATTCGTATGGAGTTTCTTCATGCGCTTTACACCAATATGACCTAAACGGTAGTGCCACAAGTATGTTACACTATCATTATCAACTTTGTATCTTTTGGCATCAATATTATGAATATGTGTATCACTACGATCGAGATTCAATAAACCATTTACATTGGGTGTATGACCATAGAAGGTTTTATTCATGTAAACAAAACAACAATTATTCTCTTACTTAAATGAATAACCGTATTGCAATAAACATGATGAAATCATATTCATGCTCAACGCAAACACCAAATAACATTTATTTAGGTTCAACACTAATTTCAAAGGTAGAGGGAGTGTGCGATGGTGATCGTATCAACTTTAGAATCACTTCCAACACACATCGTCACCTCGCCCTTAACTAGTCTTTGTTTATTCTATAACTCCTATTTCGAGAAACTAATCTTAGCAACTGAACTGGTATCAAATACCCAGGGGTTACAACGAATACTAGTAAGGTACACATCAATAACATGTATATGAAATATACCTTTGTTCACTTTGCCATCCTTCTTATCCGCCAAGTATTTGGAGCAGTTGCGCTTCTAGTGACCATTTTGTTTGGAGTAGAAGCACTAGGTTTCAGGCTTAGGTCCAGCTTCGGGCTTCTTCACGGGAGTGGAAACTTGTATGCCATTATTTCTTGAAGTTCCCTTTCTTTCCCTTTGCCCTTTTTCTTGAAACTAGTGGTCTTGTTAATCATCAACACTTGATGCTCTTTCTTCATTTCTACCTTCGCCGATTTGAGCATCGCGAAGAGCTCGGGAATTGTTGTCGTCACCCCTTGCATATTATAGTTTATCACAAAGTTCTAGTAGATTGGTGATAGTGACTAGAGAACTCTGTCAATCACTATCTTATCTGGAAGATTAACTCCCACTTAATTCAAGTGATTGTAGTACCCAGACATTCTGAGCACATGCTCACTGGCTGAGCTATTCTCCTCCATCTTGTAGGCAAAGTACTCGTCAGAGGTCTCATACCTCTCGACACGGGCATGAGCCTGAAATACCAATTTCAGCTCTTGGAACATCTCATATGCTCCATGGCATTTCAAAACATTTTTGAAGTCCCGGTTCTAAGCCATAAATCATGGCGCACTAAACTATTAATTAGTCATCATTTCGAGCTTTGCCAAAATGTTCATAATGTCTGCATCTGCTCCTGCAATAGGTCCATCACTTAGTGGTGCATCAGGACATAATTCTTCTATGCAACAATGAGGATAATCCTCAGATCACGGACCCAGTCCGCATCGTTGCTACAATCATCTTTCAACTTATTTTTCTCTAGGAACATATCAATATAAGGGAGCTATATCGTGAGCTATTGATCTGCAACATAGATATGCAAAACTACAACACTAAGTTCATGATAAATTAAGTTCAATTAATCAAATTACTAATGAAGTCCCACTTAAATCAACATCCCTCAAGTTGTCTATGTGATACATGATCCATATCAACTAAACCAAGTCCGATCATCACGTGAGATGGAGTAGTCTTCAATGGTGAATATCTTCATGTTGATCATATCTACTATATGACTCATGTTCGACCTTTCGGTCTCCAGTGTTCTGAGACCATGTCTGTACATGCTAGGCTCATCAAGTTTAAGCCAAGTATTCTGCTTGTGCAAAACTGTCTTACACCCATTGTATGTGAACGTAGAGTCTATCACACCCGATCATCACGAGGTGCTTCAAAACGACGAACTTTGGCAACAGTGCATACTCGGGGAGAACACTTTTATCTTGAAATTTAGTGAAGGGGTCATCTTATAATGCTACCGTTGTTCTAAGCAAAATAAGATGCATAAAAGATAAACATCACATGCAATCAAAATATGTGACATGATATGGCCATCATCATCTTGTGATTTTGATCTCCATCTCCAAAGCATCATCATGATCTCCATCATCACCGGCTCGACACCTTGATCTCCATCGTTGCATCGGGGGTCGTCTCGTCAACTATTGCTTCTACAACTATTACTAACGCATAGCAATAAAGTAAAGCAATTACATGGCGTTTGCACTTCATACAATAAAAAGAGAACCCTAAGGCTCATGTCGGTTGTCGATATTACAAAACATGGTCATGTCATACATCAACATATATCACATCACATCTTGACCATATCGCATCACAACATGCCCTGCAAAAACAAGTTAGACGTCCTCTACTTTGTTGTTGCAAGTTTTACGTGGCTGCTACGGGCTTCTAGCAAGAGCCATTCTTACCTACGGTAAAAACCACAATGGTGATTTATCAAGTTTGTTGTTTTAACCTTCTTCAAGGACCGGCCGTAGTCAAATTCGATTCAAAAAGTAGGAGAAACAGACACCCACTAGCCATCTTTATGCAAAACAAGTTGCATGTCTGTCGGTGGAACCGGTCTCATGTACGTGGACATGTAAGGTTGGTCCAGGCCGCTTCATCTTACAATACCGCCGAATCAAACTAAGACGTTGGTGCTAAGCAGTATGACCATCACCGCCCAGAACTCTTTGTGTTCTGCTCGTGCATATCATCTACGCATAGACCTGGCTCGGATGCCACTGTTGGGAAACGTTGCATGGGAAACAAAAAAAATTCTACGCACACGCAAGATCTATCAAGGAGATGCATAGCAAAGAGAGGGGAGAGTGCGTCTACGTACACCCATAGACCGTAAGCGGAAGCGTTTAGTAATGCGGTTGATGTAGTCGAACTTCTTCGTGCTCCAACCGATCAAGTACCGAACGTACGGCACCTCCGCGTTCAGCACAAGTTCGGCTCGGTGACGTCCTCCGCCTTCTTGATCCAGCAAGACGGCGAGGTAGTGGATGAGTTCCCGTAGCACGATGGCGTGGTGATGGTGATGCTATCTCCGCAGGGCTTCGCCTAAGCACTATGAAAATATGATCGAGGGTGTAAACACTGGAGGGGGGCTCCGCACATGGCTAACACTACAAAAAAAAGACACATCCGTGACATTTTGGGCTGAACGAATTTTTTTTCTGTCATACATATGACACTTCTATGACGATAATTGTGACAAAACCCGGTATCATCATAGATGTGGTGGGCTCCTACTTCTATGACAAAAAATCATGGCAGAAAATGGGCTTTTAGTCCTGGGCGGGCCGGAGACGCAGCTGCATGACATTCTTTGGGCTGCCCATGACGGAAAAAACCGTGGTAGAAGCGAGGGCGAGGAAAATTTTGGGGAGTTCCCGGTTACGGTGGGAGGTCGGGGGCCGAGCGATGCGCGTTTCTCTCGTACACGTACGCGCGTGTGTGCGAGGCGTTGGCTCTAACTGAACCCGAGCGAGGCGTTGGGCTCTAACTGAACCCGAGCGATTGCACTGCAGGCTACGCGTTACTGAACCCGAGCGATCGATCGATGGCTGTTAACTGAACCCGATCGAGCGATTCCTTCGCTACTGCTGCTAACTGAAGCCGATCGATTGGATGAACAGTGAGCATTGCGGGGGGGGGGGGGTGGATGAATAGTGAGCGGTGGCGTTGCCTCTGGATGAACAGGACCCCCGTGGTGTGGTGGAGGGCTGGATGAACAGTAGACGGTGGAGGGGTGCCCGTGGAAGGGTGGTTGAATAGGACCCCGTGGTGTGGAGGGCTGGATGAACAGTAGACGGTGGAGGGGTGCCCGTGGAGGGGTGGTTGAACAGTAGCCGGTGGAGTAGCGCGCGGTGGAGGCTGGATGAACAGGAGCCCGTGGAGGCTGGAGGAGGTCGACGGTGGAGATGAACAGTATCCCGTGGAGTCCCGTTTTGCGGTACACCACACCCCTCCCGATGAACAGGACCCCCGTTTCGACCGTAGGAGGTCCGTTTCGTCCGTTTTGCGGTACGCCACACCCCTCCCGATCAACAGGACCCCGTTTGGACCGTAGGAGGTCCGTTTCGTCCGCTTTGCGGTACGCCACACCCCTCCCGATCAACAGGACCCCCGTTTCGACCGTAGGAGGTCCGTTTCCTCCGTTTTGCGGTACGCCAGACCCCTCCCGATTAACAGGACCCCGTTCCGAACGTAGGAGGTCCATTTCCTCCGTTGTGCGGTACGCCAGGCCTCGTTTCCATTGCCTGTTCCGTCCAAGCCCTCCCGATGAACACGACCACGCATTCCGTTCCGACCCAGCCGGTTGGCTGCCACGCGTTCCGTTGCCTCCCGATGAACACGACGCATTCCGTTGCCTCCCCATGAACACGACGCATTCCGTTGCCTCCCCATGAACACGACAACGACGCTATTTCTCCGTTCCGACCCAGCCATGTACACGAGCCCTGGCCGTACGTATGCGCGAGTAGGTGTTCGAGACCCCGCACGTATGTACACATACATGGCCGTATTTTCTTTCTTGCACCCTGGCCGCTGTACGTACGTGTACATGCTACGTGCGCACCTCTACTACGACACGTACGCGCCTCTACTACGACACGTGCGCGCCTCTACATCCACCAGTATATATGTACGTACACGTTCGCGACCAGAATGACAACGCTACGTACGCTTCGACCAGGTGGGTCCTGACTGTCAGGCACTTCCTTGCCTGCGAAGATGTAGCTGGTGGGTCCCAGCAGTCAGGGGGCGAATCGTTTTTTTTGCCCGGACGCACTTCCTTGCGTGCGAAGATGTAGCTGGTGGGTCCCAAACGGCCGGGGGGAACGGTTTTTTCGCGAAATACAGTGGCCCGTCCGGTGGGTCCCAGCTGTCAGGTGGAGGAATCATTATTTTCCGCGTAATAAGGAGGCACTTCCTTGCTGTGGCCGTGGACCCAGCTATCAGCCTCTCCACGTGCAGCCCACGTCCGATGGAAGTCGTTCCTTGACCACGTTGACCACGCCGCGCCGAGAGCACCAGGGCGGTGGACGACGGCGAGGCCTAGGAAGGGGACGACGGGGAGCCGGGGAAGACGCGGCAGTGGAAGCCCGCGCGGAGAGGAGTACGAGGGTTCACTGGTTCGGCTGCGGTGTGAGGCTGCCGTCGCCGCAGGGCCTGGCCCGCGGTGGGAATAGTAGGGGGCGGTGAGGCCTCCGCGACACCACAGCCGGCCACGGGAGGCAGGAGCATGCGGCACGACCGGCGCTGCTTTGGGCGGCTGGAGCAAGAAGACCAGAGGTTGAAGAAGCACTACGGCCGTTGGATGGACATCGTACGGTCACTGGAGCTAGAATCGTTCATATTGACTAAAGTTGACAAAGGCCCCCGTCCCAGTCAACTTAGTAGGCCCACAAGTCAGCCTCCCACCATGGTGGGTCCTAGCTAGCAGGGGGGTATTCATTTTTTTGTGCGTAATAAGGAGGCACTTCCGGTGGGTCCGAGCTGACAACGGGGGGAACGTTTTTTTCACGAAATACGCTGGCCCATCCGGTGGGTCCCAGCAGTCAGGGGGGAAACGTTTTTTCGCGAAATCAGGTGGCCTGTGCGGTGGGTCCCTGCTGTCAGGTGGAGGAATAATTATTTTGCGCGTAATAAGGAGGCACTTCCTTGCGGCCGCCTGGACCCAGCTGTCAGCCTCTCCACGTACAGTACTCTTCCGATGGAAGTCGGTCGTTGACACGTTGACCACACCGCGCCGAGAGCACCAGGGCGGTGGTCTGGATGATGGCGAGCCCTAGGAAGGGGACGACGCGGAGCCGGGGAAGACGCAGCAGTGGAAGCCCGCGCGGAGAGGAGTACAAGGGTTCACTGGTTCGGCTGCGGTGTGAGGCTGCCGTCGCCGCAGAATAACAGGGGGTGTGGGTGAGTGGAGGGATGGCCTGGCCAGCCGCGGCAGCACAGCCGGCCACGGGAGGCAGGAGCAGGCGGCATGACCGGTGCTGCTTTGGGTGGCTGGAGCAAGAAGACCAGAGGTTGAAGAAGCACGACGGCCGTTGGATGGACATCGTACGGTCACTGCAGCTAGAATCGTTTATATTGACTAAGTTGACAAAGCCCTTGGTACGTCAACTTAGTAGGCCCACAGGTCAGCTTCCGAAACGGTGCGCCCCAGATGTTCGGGGGAGGAATCTTTTTTTGGGCGGGTGAAGCTAGAATATCCGAGATTGAAGACGAAGCATGGCATCCGTTGGATGGACATCCAACGGCCACTGCTGCTAGAACCGTGTGTTGACTATAAGTTGACAAAGCCTTGCATACGCGTCAACTCTGTATTTTTTAGGGGACGCGTCAACATAGTAAGGCCAGAAGTGTGTGGCAGAGAACTTATAGCCCATTTGAGATTTGTAAGAATGTGTAGCCCATTTTTGAATTCTAATGGAATTTACTACAGCCCATTTACAGTTTGTTAAAAGTACAGCCCATTTCAACCAACCGTTCAAAACAGAATTCAATAAAATTTCCCACATTTTGATGGGATCCGAAATATTTTTATCCCGAAATTTCTAGTCAGATTAAATACAATTTCAATATAAATTTATATTACGTAAAAATCCAACGAAACATTGCGCTCGCAACAATTAATGAAATTAAAATTTTCAATATCCAAAAATAATATTTTATAAAGTAATCACGTGTTTGGTGCATTTTTTATAGTTACTGCCCAGTTTTTATAATTACATCCCATTTATTATTTCTTAAAGCCCATTTTCTTGTTAAGCCTAATGCATCCCTCCTAGGAAAGATTTGCAGCCCAGCGGGGCGGAGAATAACAACTTGACCTTGCCTGGGTATTCCTAAAAAAAGTATAGCTGGGCTAGCCATTTTCAGCTTGAAAAAAATTAATATCTGGGCTGGATATCTGGCCTGGGCTAGACGGGCCACAGCCCGCCCAGTTAATACCTGCAGCGATGTTTTCGTTGTTGTTCAGAGGAGAAAAATTAATATCTGGGCTAAACATCGAAAAACTCTGCAGTGCTCACACCTCAAAAACACAAATACTGCTCGAGCTGCTTGGTCCCAGCTGTCGGCCGCTTCTTGTGCAATTCTCTCGTTTATTGACTACTACATAGGTTGACAATGGTGTGGGACCGTGATGTCAGGAAACCAGGAGGAAGCAAAATAAATTATAGTTATATATATATATATAATAAGGAGGCACTTGCGTACGTGAGGCTATGGACCTGGTGGGTCCCCATTGTCATCCTCTCCAAGTAAAGTCATCTCCTCGCCCGCGCGCGCTTTCCGCCCGAAACAGTCAGCGCCGCCCGCCCCGCTTCCCGGTGCAGGCGATTGCTCCGCCTTCAAACGACACAAGTGTCGTCCGTCCGTCCATCTGCCGCCCACATTAATGATACGCGGTTGCCGAGGCGGCTACTCCGGCGCCACACGTCCGTCCCTCCGCCCGCCCACCATTGCTATATAAACTGCTGCGCCGGCCATAGCCGCAGTCATCCGCATCCGTTCCCTTTCTCCTGTCCACACCACTACTGCCCACCATGGCTTCCTCGCGCTCCAGCGCTCTTCGGGACGGGCGGACGACGGACCACAAGGAGATGGCAGCCATTGCTGCCGACCGGCTGGCCGGCAGGCAGCCGGAGGACGACGACGTCCCAATGGAGAACATGGTAGTCGACGATCCGGCGCCAACCCCCTCGTCCGCGCCATCCTCGCCGGTGCATTGCACCATGACCATCGGCGAGGCCCGTGCCCAATATATGGACAGGGTGAGGCAGATGCGTGAGGAGCAGTTCCGGGAGGCGCAAGCCGACGCCGCCTACAACCACCATCTCCTCCAGGAGCACCTGCAGGCGAAGGAGCAGATCGCCGCGGAGCGGGCGGAGCAGGAGGCGCTGCTCGACTCGTACCGCTCCGCCCGCAAGGGCTGCCTCGAGCACAGGCGGTACCGCATGCGGGTGGCAGAGGGTGCGGCCGCCTACAAAGAGGCTAGCAAAGAGGGCGATGAAGCGGGTGAGGCGCTGTTTGGCCAGACCGAGGACGAGGCAGACGACAATGCCGGCTCCGACGAGTCCTCGGTCCGCTAGCGTCGACGAGGCCCTGCTTCGCTGAGGCCCCGCGGCGCCAACAACGAGGCAGAGGACACCGCCGGCTCCGCCGAGGCCCCGCCCCGCCAACAACGAGGCAGAGGACATCGCCGGCTCAGCTGAGGCCCCACCCTGCCGGCAACGTGGGGGAGGATTTCCACCGCTCCGCTGAGGCGCCGCCCGCCGGCAACGAGACAGAGGACATCGCCGGCTCCGCCGAGGCCCCGCCCCGCTGCCAACAAGGCCGCGCCACACAGAAAACGAGGAAGAGTAGAACACGGTAGGTCGCCGCCGCTCGGGTCCAAGTAAGGCCACCGCGGCTACCCTCCGGTTGAAGCCAAGCTAGGCGGGTTGACCATTGACGGCCGGTTAGCTTCTTGGCGGCGACGTGGAGTCGGAGAGCTGCGCTGGAGAAGAACGCTGCTTCTACTTAACTGCTGGTGCAGTTGGCTGACTGACACGTGGGCCCAACAGGCCACATGTCAGTTACGCAACTGCACCTGCAGTTAAGTCACTGAAGCTTCTGTTCGGCTCAGCGGGACACAGGTGGGTAGCTTCGGTTAATTAATTATACCTCCAGCGCACCCCTTTTTAGTTGAAGAATGTATGAAATGTAATGAAATCCGGCATGTTTATATGAAATCCGACCGTGTATGAATGAATTTATTTCGATTAGTTCGAATTCCTGTATCACTGGCATTGGATGAACATGCAAAACAATACGTACTAGCATTATTCCCAGGGTGATCACCTCGTTTGCAGCAGTTTCACATGTACTCCCTCCGGTCCTTTCTAGTCTGCATACAAGTTTTGTCTGCAGTCAAAGTATCTCTACTTTGACCAATCTTATACAAAAAAGTATGCACTTTCACAATGTGCGAAGTAAAAAGGAACAGAAGGAGTACAAAGAGTTTGAGCAGCTTTTTAGCGTTTCTGTACATTGCAATCAAACACACAGGCCTGGCAATTCATAGAGAACATTCAAAACAATCGATGATTATGCATCTCAGCGACTCACATGTCAGAGGCAATATTTACTTCACAACTAAAGAATAAAGAAAAAATTGATCGACGCTGCTGACAGCAAAGGGCGTCCCATTCGAAAATATCAAACGCATGTCTTGCTAAAATCAATGAGCAAAATTTGACAAGGTTGTCCCATTCCAAAATATCAAATGCCTACGATTGTGGAATGGGCAGGGTTTGCCATCAGTTCGGACATTGACATGGCACCTCGTGCTAAATAAACCAGCTGTTCTTTTTGTGCAGTTCCACCAAAATCAACCAAATTCGCGCGTAGCTTGTATGATTTCGCCCTTATATGTTGCAACGCCTTGAACTTATCGGCACCTCCTTTCTTGTGGTGGAAATGAATGATTCGATGTATTCATGAACATTTTGTGCAGTTCCCATTGAAATCAAGCTGAGCACCCCTGTTTGCACAAATACAAAAAAGTGATTAGTATAAAGCAAACTGTACTATGAATTGACAGTTTCAACAGGCACATACATGGTCCATGTAGAGCACACTTTTAGAAAAATGGAACTCACCAGAAAGAATCCTAGAACAACATTGTACTCGCGCATCACAGCAAAAAAATGGAGATTTGTCAGTCCTTCTGAGCTGAAGTTAGTTTGGTCTTGTGGGGAGTAATGTAACCATCCTTCAACTGCTCCTTCTGATGAGAAGATAGACAGGGCTTCTTCATCCTGGCATAATCGGAACTAGTCACTTCACGTACTCCATATTCTTCTTCAGAGGAAGATGATCCTGTTGTGCAAAGACAAGAGGACTACTAAATGCTAGCATCCCTGTTTGCTCGAAAAAAAGGAAAGGAAATATTTAAAACAGCACAGATGAAGCACTTCTCAAGGACAATACCACTTTTTCATGACAGTATCTAAACAGTAGCACAACACCAATAGAGATGACAAAGCTCAATCATATGGATGAAATCAGTGGGCGAGTACCAACCTTTGTCAGGAGGCTTATTGTGTAGAGCATACAGATGAAGCACTTCTCCGGAACCATCTGTTGCTATCTACGGTGGTGGCCATGCTTACTATATACTCCTCGATTAGTTTAATGTTTCCAACATCTTCTTGTGCAGTTCCACTAAAATATATGGTATCTTCAAAGAAGATCCCTGTTTGCACAAGTAGAGATAATTACATATTACATTAAGAGTGGCATCAAATCAGTGGCAAAACAATTGCTCGTTCCAGCCATAGCAATAAATTAAGATGCAAAACTATATCATTACTTGTGTCATCACAGTTCCAGTGCTTCATTACAGCACCGGGAGTTGATTTTTGTTTTTCTTCCGCTTGTTCTTCCCCTTCATCACTTGGTTCAATAACAGACAAGCTTCGCCTTCAATGTAAGATTTGGCATGTCAATTAGGGAGCACAAGTATAGTACTAAACTTAATTTTCTGATGAAAGTGGCAAAATACAGGCCAGCAGTTGTGAAATATCCTTATCTTACCTCAATGGGATATTACGGTGCACATACAGATTGGAAGTCTTGTCTCCATTTGTGCAGTTCACTAAAATCAAGCAACATTATCGTACAAGTAGCACAACATATGAAAGCACACTGCAGAATCATGTGAAAGAAGGCTAGTACTGACCTCTCATGATGCGGAATTCAAACAACTCACAAGAAGAAGATCTGAACCAAATTCGCCTTAACGGATAGGAAGTAAGATCTCCTCTTGTGCAGTTCCACTAAGATCAAGCAATCAAGCAACGTTGTCGGTGTGACATTTTGGTTGAACTGCACAAAACACTCTTAAAACAAAAGTGTTTTGTGCAGTGCAACAAAAGGTCACAATGGCAACGAGGTGAAGTAGATAACCCTGTTTACACAGAGGTGCAAAGGAAACAATTAGTGGTCAATAACGGTGGATGACACAGAAGCCAACAAAAAGAAGCATCTACCTTATCTAAATGGGAAAGAAAGCAAGACAGTAGCATTTCTCAAACGGTGGCATTGATTAATATTAACATAGAGATTATATTAACAATAAAATTCGTTAAACATGTAATTTGCTTTTAACTGTGGCATTGCATCAATTTTCCAGCGGCATTATTAGAGGGTGTTTGTTTACAGGGACATTTTGGTGTAGGGACTAAAAAAACTCCGTGTCAGTCCCATCTAAACCAAACAGGAGGGACTTTTAGGGACTAAAAGTGGGCATTTGGGACTAAAGAAAGAAGACCCCGAGGGAGTCTTTTTGGGACTTTTTCCAACAGTTGCCCCTGCCACGCATCGCACCTTGTCTCTATTAGTTCATTACTAGGGGTAACATGGTCTTTTAGCATGTCATTTAATAACCTCTAGTCCATGTTTAGTCCCTGGAACCAAGCAGGTAGGGACTAGGGAGTTTTTAACCAAACAGGGCCTTAGATTAACAACAGCTAATGATTTGCACGGGACAGTGGACGCACCAGCACCATGTGCATCTACCGATGTACTGTGGTCATGCACAGTCTGTTGCAACAAAGAACAAACAACCAAGGAGCATATTTGTGTTGGTCCCAGTTTTGTTATCTTTAGACACCTTTCCCTATGTGAGCGCAGCAAATCTAGTCCTGCTCAAACTCTACAGCCTTGTCCCTTCCTTTCCTTTTTGAACTAGTACTTTCGCCCCTTCCTTTCCTCTTTGAACCACGTCCTAGATTTATGCGATACAACTTTCCCCACTACTTTCCCCCATTCCTTTCCTCTTTGAACCACGTCCTAGATTCATGCTATACAACTTTCCCCCTTCATTTCCTCTTTGAACCACGTCCTAGATTCATGCTATATACAACTTTTCCCACTACTTTCCCCCACTCCTTTCCTCTTTGAACCACGTCCTAGATTCATGGTATACATGCAGCTAGAGCAATGCATGTGGAGTAAGTAAATTATACCTTAAGGTTCTTGGGGCGTGGTTCGGTGGGCGACGGGACGGCGGCGAAGAAGAAGGGGTCGGAGGCCCTCCCGCGCCGCCGCTGGGTGGAAAGTGAACAGCTGCGCCGGTAGTCCCTCGCCGACGGCGACAGCGTTAAGCCTCCTTCCCTTCCCGGCGGACGGATCCTGCCGGCTCTTTGAGCAGCAGTGAGGGGAGAGAGAGGCCAACGAAGTCTTGTTTAGATCTGGAGAGGGCGAGAGAGTGTGAAGAGAGCAACTACAAGCGCTGAGGCTCCAGCGGGAGAGGGCGAGAGAGTGTGAAGAGAGCAACTACAAGCGCTGAGGCTCCAGCGTGTATATATATACTGGAGAGAGAGTGTGAAGCGTGCAAACCCTAGAAAACATTTTGACCAGTCAAAGAATCCTCCTGGCACAAATTATGCTCAAGTGTAGTTATCGAACCCGAGACCTCAAGTTTGATGAGCGAACAGGCTAACCAGCTACACAACCCTCCCGTTATGTTCAACGAGAGGGAAATAACCTTTTATACATTCCTGCATTCGTGTGACAAGCATGCCGTGTTTTTTGTGTGTGTGGGAGTCATTGGGATTTCAATCATAATCGTGTCATGTGGCTTTGGTGGTAAGACTATCCACAGTGGTGCAGAGATAATGCAGCCTTAGTCACCTTACCTCTCTCCATGTAGTACGTTGGGTCCCACCAGTCAAAGGGTGAAACAAACAAATTAATAAGAAAAATTAAAAGCGCAAGCGGTGTATCTTACCTCACACATCTCGCTACTGCTCGAGAACACTGTCCAATTGATCCCTCTGTTCGCTCACGTACTATTTTAAGTGAATCCTTATTATAACATGCACACAAATTTTGGGCACTTGTATTCGACTTAAGTCAGTGTGCCAGTGTATCTCGTATACTTACTACTCCCTCTGTCTAGGTGTAATAAGTCACGTTAGAAGGTGCAACGGGACCAAGGTGTGTGCGTGTGCGTGTGTGTGTGTGTTTAACAACATGTGTGTGTTAGAGAGAGCGACAGATCGACCTACTCCTACAGAGAGATATTGTGTAGTGTACGATTTTAGCGCGAGAGTCGGTGCATCCTCTCGTTTCCGGGCGTGTCCGGTAGGGACATGCGGACAGCTGCCACGCCCGCTCCTGACCAGCCTGGCCCACCCAAAGCCCCTCCATCGCCCGCGCGCGCTTCTCGCCCGAAACGGTCAGCGCCGCTCCAAAGAATCGGTGCCGCATTCATGCCCGGGCAGAGCGGACGCGACCTCTCACTGGCGCAAGAGTGATGGTTGCTTCGTCCGTCCAACTTACTGCTGGGTCTATGTGATTTGACGGCTCATTGGTCTTTATTACTGAGGTGGTAGGACTGCTGGATGTCCCATGCTTTTGGCGAAAGGAGGTACTACTACTAGATTACAATTTTCTCCATTCTTACAGCGGAGGCGTGCAAGAGCAGTGAAAACACGCAGGCTCAGTGATTACATGGCCCACCTCACACTATCACCGTGCGACACCTAACTCTTTACATAGTACTCCCTCCGTTCCTAAATATTACTGGATGAGTCCCCGCGCGTTGGCGCGGAACAGCGGTATATCTCTCTGCGCAAAATTATCGATTTCATAGAACTAAAAAACTCTATAACCGCATGAAAAATGTGGTAGCCGAACTAAATAAACTCCCATCATCATTTAGGTCATCCTACGTAAGGAAAAAAGATCAGCCAACTCCTACTGCATAACGGGATTATATTTTTCTTTTTGACATGTTAATGGGACTTAAAAGCTCACTTACATGCATGCTACCGGTGCATGCTTGCATGCAGACATGTTGATGTGATTTAAAACCCATTCACATGCATGTGCCACGGTATTTCTGCATGCTTGCATGTGGCTTAGTGCGGAGCCTCTCAACGTCTAGATCAGACGGCTATTATGGACTGATTTACTTCATCTAACGGCTACATCAATTTTGATGATGTGGCTCAAGGAGAGGATAGAGAATTCCTAGTAGTGGGGGCTAGCTATTACTAGTAGATAAGTCTTTGTAGAGATTCCACTACATACGGAACAAAATGAATGAATCTACACTTAAAATGCATCTATATACATCCGCATGTGCTTCATGATGAAATCTCTACAAAGACTTATATTTAGGAACAGAGGAAGTACTAGTATAGTACGTACTATAATTTATCAGTGAGATAAATTTGTACAATGCTATGAAGCTTCCAGCTTCTGTTACATGTATCTTGCGTCCAAGGTTGCCCGTTGCAACATTTCATCAAATACAAAGGAGACTAACATGCATGCTATTGCATCTCAATGATTGACAGATCATAGCAAATATGTACTCCCTCCGTTCCAAAATAAGTGTCTCAACTTTGTGCAAACTTTAGTACAAAGTTGTACTACTACTAAAGTTGACACTTATTTTGGAACAGAGGCAGCTAAAGAAAAAAACGATCCATGCAGTCCCTAGCCCTTGAACCGTGAACCCTGACCAGGCTTCAATTTGCTGGCAACGTTCGAGCTTCCTAATAAATGAAGTTTGCAACCTTTTGACCATCGGATCATTTTGTGCAGTTTCACCAAAATCAAGATGAGCATCCCTGTGGCAAAGAAATTGAAGAAGCGTGATTAGAATAAGATTACTGGGACTAGTTGATGAGACATAAACTCATCACAAATACAGTACGTAGAAGCCAGTAGAGGTATGTGCGGGGCAAAGAAGTAGAGAAATATCCACAGGGAGTGATGTGGGCAGCTGGAGCAGTGGTGCAAGCCGGCTGTAAAGGGAGTTGTACCTGAGGGACGTAGCTCAACCTTGAGGAGGGCGGCGGGAGGCGGCAACTGCCCACGTCGCGGCTGTGAGCAAGGGACGAAGGCAACCTCACCGGCTTTGTGAGAGAGAACGGCGGGGACCCCTGATCGGGACGTGCTGACAGTGGGTTTTTGCCGTCGGCGATGGCCACCGCATCTACACTAAGCATCCACCCCTTCCCCAAGCGGACGTCATCCGCCGGGATGTTAGAGATGTGGCCATAGTCGTTTTGTGCGAGAGAGTGTGAAGAGAGCAATCCCAGCAAGCAACCGTGTAGGCTGGCCCGTCCTGACTATGTATATAGTGGAGTGGTTTCCTTTCTCTCCATATGAACCTATCATATTACGTACGTGCGACTGAAGAAAAAAAACTTTATTTATAAATGATGCGGCACCTACTACTCGTTCTCCTATAACCTTGCGCTTGGCATCTCCAAAATATTAACCTTGAGATTGGCTCTTCGCCTCTTCGGGAAGTCGAGCAATAATGGTAGTGCAGTATATATCGTTCTGGCTATATGAGACCGAATGAATTGCTGCACGTCCACCACGTGGGCGAGGGTCGAGGGGCAAGGGAGAGTGCTACATACGGAGCAAAATGAGTGAATCTACACTCTAAAATATGTCTATATACATCAGTGTTTGGAGTATGTACTAGTAGTTCATATTGAAATCTACTAAAGGACATATATATTCCAAACAATATGATATAATCTCTATAACCAAGGTAGTAGTAGGGACGAGGAGTAAACGGAGGGAGTAGTAAATTTTTCTCCTCGTCCTGCGAGCCACCGCGCGCATGGGCGAGGGAGCGGGCGTAAGGCGGAGCAAGCTTCACCTCAACCTGCGAGCTACCGCGCCCGTGGGCGGGGGAGACGGCGTACTAAGCAAGCTTCTCCTCGTTCTGTGAGTTGACGGGACACATCAAAAGTACTCCAGTGTATAGAGCCTTACCTCTAAGGTAGGCCCCACATGGTTTTCCTCTTTTTTTAACATAACACGTCAAGTCGCAATTTGTTTGTTCACCCGTGGTAGACGATCCTCCCTCCACCAAGTGGACAACCAGTACACGTGCCAAATTACCACGTGGGCTGCCTTTTTCGTACAGAAATGAGCTCCACCGTGTACCCGCGCGGGTGTGGTTGGGAAAGAGATGGGAGTACGTGCGTCGTGCATGCACCTCTTCTCTTCGTGCACGTCCCCCACCTACGTGGGTGTGTGTGAGAGATACAAACCGCGATCGTGAGTGTTTTTTGTTTGGGGTGGGGGGTTGATTTTGTGAATTATTTGTGGGAATATGTGTCGATGACATCTCAAACAAAATTTTGCATGCAATGTGTGTGATATGGAGGCCTATCCATATCATACATAGAGGGTCGGGCAATCCACGAGAAGAGAGGGAGGGGTCATAGCTATCAATAGAGTCGAAGAGAGGATCAAGTGGGTGGGTGCGAGATCGATGAAGAGAGCCATCGAAATTGTGTGTGTGTGCAAGTCAAAGATATAGGGCGACTGGCCTACCGGAACGTTAGAGGGCACATGTCA